>NC_049234.1:19653778-19954730 GCF_011100685.1 Canis lupus familiaris | reverse complement strand
TTCAGGGGTTACATGGTAACTCCTCAGCACTCATCAACACTTCACGGGATTGGTTTAGCCACATGTCTTCTTGGGAGAGCTACCAGGGATGAAAAATGGGATTATACATTATGACAAATGACAGAGGGTTTGGAAAAGTTCTGAATTGGAGGATCACAAGGAGCAAATGAAAACTGCATTGCAAGGATAGGTGGAGAGCATGCTGAAGCCAGATCTCATGAAGACAGACCCTGATACGGTTGACCCTGGATCTTCCCTCAGCCATTAAGAGTATCAACAGCTGCCTGTTCCCCTAAGTGACTTCAGAACTCCAGGGTGTCCCCTGATCTCTGGATAGTGCTTGCAGTTAGGTTTTTCTGAGCTTGTTTTCGTTTTCATTTTTTTAAAAAAAGATTTTATTTATTTATTCATGACACACACACACACACACACACACACACACAGAGAGAGAGGCAGAGACACAGGCAGAGGGAGAAACAGGCTCCACGCAGGGAGCCCGACTTAGGACCCAATGCCGGTCCCCAGGATCATGCCCTGGCCGGAAGGCGGCGCCAAACCACCAAGCCACCCAGGCTGCCCATGTTTTCATTTCTTTCTTTATCAAAAATTGCTAGTTTATAGGAAATGATGTCAAGTTTGGATATAAATTGCCTTTACCTCCCCTCTTAGAACATCCACTGTATAAATCATGATATTTATTTAAACAGAACAAATTATTAGCTAACTAACATTTCTTTGGTGCCTTGTAGTTGACAGAGTATTTTTCACATGTTATATGATTTATCTAGAGCATTAACTCTGTGAAATAGGTATCCTGAATATTTTTGGGAAAAATAATATATTTAGGTATCCTAAATATATTATTCAGGTAATAATACATACTTGTCTCACGAGATTGAGAGGATTAAACGAAACATTTGTAAAGAACTTTGCATAGCCCCATGGAATAGAGAAAACAGTTCTAATGCTTCTGTCTTATGGGTAAAGACACAAATTCAGAGTGATTTTGTGATATGTTCAAGGTCACAGGACAGGTTGAAGGTGGATCCATCACTTGGGCTACTGTGTCACCATGCTGGCTCCATCATGCTAACATGTCAGTGAATAAGCAAACCATTTGACATTTAAGTTTGGATTCCATGTTGAAAACTGTTGAGAAAGAGAGAGAGGAGAAGGGGGAAGAAGGAGATGTGGATAGTGATAGAAAAGAGCACAGAGAGGGTGCTATGTTCTGAATGTTTGTGTGCCCCTAAATTTCATATGGTGAAATCCTGATTCCTGATGTGATGGTATTAGTAGGTAGGGCCTTCAGGAGGTGGTTAGGTATTGAGGGATGGAATCCTTGAGAATGGGGTTAGCACCTTTATAAAAGAGACCCCACAGAGCTCCCTAGACCCTTCCACCACGTGAACTGCAATGAAAACTCTGGGACCTGGAAGGGAGCCCTCACCTGACTCTGCCAGCACCCTGATCTCAGACTTCCAGCCTCCAGCACTGTGAGAAATAATTTCCTGTTGTTTACAAGCCACCCGGTCTGTGTATTTTGTTACAGCATCCCCCACAGACTAAGACAGAGAGAATTGAGAATGTTAACTTGTTAAGACACAGGTGAGGGCTAATGAGTACTTCACCCAGGTGTGATTTAGGAGAAAAAAATATGTGCGCCTGTGGCTTCGGTATGGTAATGTAATCAGAAGGCTTATGGGAATGAAGTGCATTTAATTTTCCTCCGGCTTCTGGCTTCCAAGGCTTCCATGCTTTAGCCCTGCCACATCAGCCCTTGCATATTAATAGATGGTTGGCATGGCAATCCCTGGGGGGCCCAGACTGAGGGAGAGGCCCTCTAATAAAATCCAACCTGGTTCACTGGAAGGTGTTTGTGAACCCTTTTTGTATATGCTTTGCTTCTGGACTCCCTACATACATCATGGAAATGTTATTTCCAGCCATGGAAGTTTTGGTCTCAAGTGAAAGTAACCCTTGATAGAATTTTGAAGTAAGCAGATTCGTGTTCATTGGCTCTCAGCTTTTCTTTTCTTTTTAAATATTTATTTATTAGGGAGAGAGAACATGAGTAGGAGGGTCAGAGAAAGAGGGATAAGGAGAGAAGCAGGCTCCCTGCTGAGCTCAGAGCCTGATGCCTAAGGGGCTTGATCTCCCAACCCTGAAGCCATGGCCTGAACCAGAACTGAGTCAGAAGCTTAATGGAATAGCCACCAGGTGGTCCCTCGCAGCTTTTCTTTATGTCCCCCCTCTACCACTACCATACTTTCAGCCAACTTTTGCCTGCTGCAAAGCCTAAGCTATTCTCTCTCTAGTTCCCCATTGTCCACCAGTCTAAGGATTACCTTCAAAAGAGCATAGTTAACAATAAAAACACTTGGGGGAGTAGTTGAGAGCCGACTTTGGCTCTGCTTGTCCTTCCTCCTCCCAGTTCTTCCTCCTTTCTTTTTTTTTTTTTAATTTTTATTTTATTTTATTTTATTTTATTTTATTTTATTTTATTTTCACAGTGGTACAGCAGTTTATTGAGATTTGCTTTGTTTTTTTTAATAATAAATTTATTTTTTATTCTAAGAGCATCCTGGATTGACTTCTGTTTCCCACTGTGTACCGGTGTGCGAGGGGCTGCCGTCACAATACAGCGCAGACTGCTAAATCCTGCTGAGAACCGTAGAGTTGCATCTGCTCATTTGATAACTGAAGCTGTATTATTTTCCAAAGGCCTCAGCAATTTCACCTATTAAGTGGTCTTAACGTTGCTGTCAGGCATTAAAGGAGGTAGCATAAAGCCAGGCACATGTTAAGCCCTCAATAAATATTAGCTTTCATGACTATTGTGCAAATAAAACTTAGCACCAGTCTTGAACTTCTCAAGTTATAATCTGCCTTCTTCCTCTTTGTGGGTCTCTATTATTTTTATTCAACACAATATTTATTGAATATTTGATAAGTCCTGAGCACTGTGCTAAGGTCTTTACATTCGTTGGTCTTTTTTTTTTAATTTTATTTATTTACTCATGAGAGACACACAGAGATAGAGGCAGAGACACAGTCAGAAGCAGGCTCCATGCAGGGAGCCTGACATGGGACTCGACCCTGGGACTCCAGGATCATGCCCTAGGCCGAAGGCAGGCGCTAAACCGCTGAGCCACCCAGGGATCCCACATTCATTGGTCTTACTTAATTCTTCATGATAAGCCTGCAGGTTGGTATTATTACTTAGACCTTTGGTGATGATAGCCTTCAACAAGACAGATATTGTGCCTTCCTCCCAGATCTTGCAGTTCAGTGGGGAAATCTGGTGTTAACTAGTTTAAACTAGTAATTGCAACAAAGTAATCACAGCAGCTACTTCTCCTTGAGGCATGACCTGTTTCTCCATAGGGATTATGGGATCCTGAAGTTTAAATAGAGTTTGCATTACTATTGCTAAGTGTGGGGTATTGTGAAATCTATCACCAACCTCTTGAGTCCCTTAGGGATCTTATCAGTGAAAGCTTAGAGATGGCAGAGAATAGAAAAGATGTGGTTGTTTGCATGTGAGGGTGAGGGCTAGTTATTTGTCATTGCCTAGTAAACAAGAGCACAGAGCCATGCTCATTCCAAGAGCTTGGAATTCCCAGCCAACATCCTTAGAGCAGGCTGCTGAAGAAAGAGAAAGATTACTTGGTTGGCTAAACAGGAGTTTCAGACAGACTTGTTGCTTGGAGATCTAGAGTCCCTGAGCCTGGACTGTGCAACTCCACGAGCAACCTGTTGATCATAGAACCAACGTTTTAGGAAAAATGTGAAACAGACACCTCTGCCTGTACCACCAGTAGTCAGCCATGAACACTCTTCCTACCCTTTGACTTAAAACCACAACCAGATTTTTAACACTGATAGGCATTCTGATCCATGCAAAGCCTTTCTTAGGTAGGATGATTCATTCCAGGAAAAGGAAAGGAACAGGCCACCAAATGATTCTGAAGTAAATTACTGTGTGTTTGTTTTTAACCACTTTGTGAGTACCTCTTAGAAATGATATTTGGCTACCTCATACTTTGCATACATATAATTTCACTCTCAGTCAGGGCCTATTAGGTAAAATTAGTTTTCTCTGTCACTACTCTGTAATGTTGGTCACATGGACCAGCGTTCTTGATATTCCTAATAGTTATGGTTCGAATTGCCCCTTGAAATGAATGTGTTTTATCCCAATGTATAAACTCCCCAAAGCGAAAGCAGATGGAGTTGACTTATGCCCATTATGTAAGCAGCCATGCCCTTTCAATTTGGCAGCGTGCAGGTGTCTCAAAGAAACCTTGTACACTCTCCCTATTCATAAAATATTCCTTTGTTTCAAAATAAAAACTTTCAACTCTGAACTGAAGTAAATGGCATAATGATTTGAAAGCAAAAGAAAACCTTTTCATGTTCAAGAACCCAGAACCCACATCCTCAGAGTGAGATAGATTTCTGCTTTTCTGGTTAAACACGAGGAGGAACCAAAAAAGTCTCCTTTAAATATGAGCTCTGCTGGAGATGGCAAACATCATTTCGGATGTCTTAGCTTTCTTCTTCTTCTTTTTTTTTTTAATCATAAACTGTGATGCTGTCTTTCCCTCCGTGGCTCAAGGTTGCAGAAATGAGTAAACATACAAATTGTGGGAAGCTATTTGATAACCAGAGGGGACTTAAAAAAGTAGCTGATTTACCAACAAGTCATATGAGCCCTTGGAAGAAAAGAACACAGCTGCCATATCCTGTTGAAAGTATCAGTAGTAAAACTCTTTACAAAGGTTTTGAGCTTTCCAACTTTTAATTTTCATCCCCTCACGGAGAGATAAGCATCTTGAAAAGAGCCAAATTGCTTCATGCGGCCGTCAGAGGAAACTCCAGTTTTGAATCACTGCTCACTGCTTATACAGTCTCCTCATTTTCATGAAATAAAATCATCATACTAGTTGCCTTTGCTGAAATTATATGGCATTTGGGAATGTGGAGTGTTGTCGGTTGAAGTTCGTTTCAGGGGGAAGTTAAAAATTTAACAAGTCATAATCATTTCTCGGAATTAAACCCAGGGTATCTTGTAAACAGCTGGGGTGCGTTAACGACAGAGAGGAAGGTTCTGCTTGGGGCATCTACAGGGTTGGCTTCTGGTTCTGGGTTTGGCAGTTGCTCTCGGAGTAATTCAGGGCAAGTGTCCTCTCCGTGGGCCCCACTTCCCTCCCTTGTGGCCTAAGCCTGACGTCTGCATGTTCACCCAGGTCCCTTTTCTGCACTGACATCCTGCAACTCCTGGAAAGGCCAGGGAGCTAAGCTTTTCAGACGAAACAGTAAGTAGTCAAGGAAATCTCAGAAGTCAGCTCTTACAAATCTGGCCCATCAGGGGTTTCAAAAACCAGCCAGTGAGATGATACTGATCCTGTGATTTGTTCCCGATACTCTGCCATTGACCATCTTTCATTCTTTCTGAACCTGGAAGGAAGGAGCTGCTACCTCATTTTATGGAACTGTGTAGATCTTAGTAATTGTGGTCTTGTAGTTTCTTTACTCTAACTGGTGAAAAGAAAAAGAAAAAAAAAAAAAAAACGAGAAAGCTAAGCAATTTTTCTCCCCCCTCTTTAAGCAAACTAAAATAGACAAGGTATAATTTGACCTAGATTTATAAAACTAGTTTATTCATTTAACTGAAAACACCCGTCTGTTTTCTTGGTAGCTATATTTATTAAGCCACCCATGGCAGGCTAAGCTAAGCTAAGCTCTCTTTACATATACACTATTTAAAATCTTTAAATCACCATGAAGGATAGAGGTCATCATTCCCACTTTATAGAAGATGAAACTGAAGGGCAAAGATATTAAGTAACTTGCCCAGGGTGACTCAATTCGTGATGGAACAAGATTCTACCTCAACCCAGTGACTCTATCTGCACTACACTGTAAATATCAATTACGTATATGTGTGTAAAACACATTGAAGAGGCGTGAGTGAGGGTAATACTAGCATTTGCAAAACATTTTGTGGCAACATGAAACTCATTGGCGGTCCCTTTTAAGTTCACCATGTGCAGATTTAGAATTCATTAGAACAGTCCCTGGCATATAGCACATTCTCAATTTGATTAAGCAGGTACTTGGATTTATAACAATGGAATATATGTATGGGACATCCCTCTGGGGTTGGTGATAGAATGGACAGTGCATCTGTTGTATGTTGAGCTGAGATGATGGTTTTTACAGTCCTTGTGTTTGCAATTTGGCCTGATGCAACAGTCATTGGCATAGTGGCCAATGGGACAGCAGCCCATTGTATTCAGGGTCCTGGGACATTAACACACACTCTCTGCTTAAAAATATGTGGGTGGAGGGGCACCTGACTGGCTCAGTTGGTTAAGCATCTGACTTCAGTTCAGGTCATGGTCTCAGGGTCCTGGGATCAGGCCCCACATCGGTTTCCCTGTTCAGTGGGGAGTCTGCTTCTCCCTCTTCATCTGCCCTTCCCCCCTCTCATGCTCTCTCTCTCTCAAATAAGAAAAAAATATGTGGGTGGAAATATTGGATCCAACAAATTGAATTTCACATCAGACGTGTTTTCCAGTGGCACTGTTATTTTGTGAGGTTGATGATAAGTTAGGCATGGTTCTTGCCCTCCTTCAGCCTGCTCCAAAAGCAACAGGACTTTCATTGTGGGTATCTTTGATAAGCATAAGAACATATGGGCAGAGCATGGAGCTATCAACAATAGCCAATAATAATTATAATTATAGCTCCACAGAGAAACGTTATTTTAAAAATAATTTTGAATAACGAACGCATGCTTGGAGTGCATAGTTCGATAAGAACCAAAAGTTTCACCTCCCATCCTCACTCTCATTCACCCAATTCAGCTCCCAGAAGCAACCACAATTATCAGTCTCTCGAGGAATATTCCAGAACTCTTCAAGACATATTCAAATACTTCTATATGTATGTATTCTTTTTCCACAAGAGTAGAATACATTCTACACAATTCTGCACCTTGGTTAGGAAATAGAATATTCTTTAAAAATAAAGTGTCTAAGGAGGCCACTTGATGAAATGAGCACTGGGTGTTATACTATATATGGGCAAATTGAATTTTTTTTAAGATTTTATTTATTTATTCATGATAGACACAGAGAGAGAAAGAGAGGCAGAGACACAGGCAGAGGGAGAAGCAGGCTCCACGCCGGGAGCCCAACGTGGGACTTGATCCCGGGACTCTGGGATCACTACCTGGGCCAAATGCAGGCGCTAATCTGTTAAGCCACCCAGGGATCCCTGGGCAAATTGAATTTAAATAAAATATTTTAAAAATTAAAAAATAAAAATAAAGTGTCTAGTACCTATGGGTCAGTTAATAAATACTTTACTTAACAAATAATTCACAAAGATAACAGGCAAGAGGGAGTGGATGGAGAAAGGATATTTGCTTTCTCCCCAGTACTACTGCCCCACAGTAAAGCTCAGAAAGATTTGCCACAGAAGCTGGCTTCTAACCTATGAGATGTAAAGCTAGGCGATGTAACTAAAAGACCACAAAGCTTGGAATCACACACAGAATTGGTTAGCCATTTATTCACTCAGTGATCAGTAGACTGAGAATTCTCATAGAAAGCCATGCAGCCCAGTGCTAGGCACATGGTGGATTTTACACGGGGATGATAAAAACTTCCATTCTGTCATGAATTTCCTCTCAGGTGTTTTGGCTCTACTTCACCCTGAGTCTTGTCACAATATTGTACATACTGTGAAAAAAAATATATGGCATTAGTTTTCCTTGTTTCTGAAAGCAGTGGCCATGAGTATTACTTACCCTTTGGGTAATACTCTGTACTGGGTGCCATACGCAGCACTTTGCATACAGGATCACGTTGAAGGCTCACATCAACCCTATGAGATAGTTATGGCTACTACCATTATCTTTCAGACCAGACATGGAGCAGAAAATAAAATATTTTTCTCACATCCACCCTTCAGGTGAATGGCAGCTGTAGAACTTGAACCCTGATCTGCATGCTCCTCATGCCACTCGCCTGCCCCTTATCTGGATTAGACGGTTTCACACTCTGTAGACACAGTCCTTGGACACCAAAGAGAAAAAATGAACTTTCTACCTCAGCCTGGATCCCAGCACACATCCCTGACGTTTCAGGCAGGTTTCTGCAGCTCATTCAGTTATTGCAAATGCAAATAACGAGGTGAGGCACACTTTGCCCCCACGTGTCAGAGATCCCATACTGTTCTTTCCTGTGCTGGTCAGCAGGGGAGGGCTTGTATTGAGATGCATTTTCTGATCTCTCCCACTCATCCCTTCCAGCCCCCGAGATTCAGGAGAACCCTGGTGCCTCTTCATCTCTTGATCACAGCAGGATCCATACAGTTCCTGCAGCTTGATGCAAAAAGGGAGGGAGACAAGTGTTGACTGAGAATTCTGGCAAACATTATTTAAACTGAAGAGGAACACTGCAGATTGACTACTAGACTATTAGTGCTAGTAATGCCAGGATGCTTTCTTGTCAGCATTCCAGTTTCAGATGTTTATGACTGTTTAATTACCTCCACCATTCCACAGCACCAGGATGTGCCTCTTCAAAACATGACTGCAAGTTCATTGTCAATTAAAACCAGCTAAATGCACTCTCTACATTGTGGGTCCTGATTGCTTTTTTTTTTTTTTTTTTCATTCCGAGGACTCACAAATAGTCCAGATAACGGCTCTAATTTTCCCTTTTAGAACTCAGATTTTTTTCCATTTGTACCATGAAAAGAAAAAAAAAATCTAGTGGAATTGTTTTCTTTCTGCTGAAGTGTGATTTTCCCTGTAATGAGTATTTAAATGGGAGTCTATTTCAAAATGTCCACCCTCATCTTACATGCTGTCTGAAATTTACTTGTAAATTTTTTTAGCCATTTGGGTAATTCTGGGAATTACAGATTTCCATCTTGAAAGAGAAATGTAATCCAGAGAGGGGGATTTTATCAAGAAAATAGCTTTGCTGTGAAAATATATGGTTCTTTTCTTTTACAGAGCAACAAAATGAATTCTTGTACGATAAAATTTATACCAGTGATACCAGTGATTCAAAATTTCTATCAGTGTCTCTGAGAATATTGAAGAAGCTAGAGAAGAGATAGTCTGAAAGCTAAAATAATATTCAGGCTGTTAAGTGATATTTAATGATTTTTTTAAATGTAAGTGTTAAAAAATAGATTTTTAAAACTGAATGAGCACAGAGTTTTTAAATTAGAGTGAGCAAAATCGTTTTTGCTTATGCCACAGTGGTGAGTGGGGAAAACTTTAGCTCCTGTCGAATACATGGTAAAAACAGAAGCCCTTATTGCAGTGGGAAAGGAGGTAGTAGTTCAGGATATTGAGCCCTGAACTCAACACAACTGACCTTCCACTTGATCATCAATCAGATTGAGTGGATCGGTTTATAACAGTTAACAGTAATATCTTCCTTTAGGCTTTTGGTACTAGTAGTCTAGTGCCATTATCAGTGCTAATGAGAACTCTTCATGGGGTTTGTGAGGGACATTGAGGAATTTTCACATAGCATTAGGAAAGGCTCTCCTGTCTGGGATGATCCAGTAGCTGCCTTAAGGTTAAGAAGACAGACATAGACAGTGTCTTAGGATTCCTGTCAGGGGCACCTGGGTGGCTCAGTGGTTGAGTATCTGTCTTTGGCTCAGGGTGTGATCCCAGGGTCCTTGGATTGAGTCCCGCACTGGGCTCCCCGCAGGGAGCCTGCTTCTCCCTCTGCCTGTATCTCTGCCTCTCTGTGTGTCTCTCATGAATAAATAAATAAAATCTTTTTAAAAAAATAAATATTAAAAAAAGGATTCCTTTCCGCCCTAGGTTACTGTGATTAATATTGTGTATTGGAGGACCTACAGGAATATAACATGTGCTTTTTCTCCCTTCTGGCTTCTGCTGCCACCAGCTTCCTTCCCTCAGTCTTCTTTAAGTTTGGGGTCCCCTGAAAGCAGAGTCTGAAACAGAGACAGAGGCACAGGTAGTTTATTTGGGAGGCAACCTCCAGAAGCTGGAGTGAGGGCAGAGAGATTGCTCGAGGGAAGAATGAGAAGTCTGTGAAGAGCAAGCACAGTATTGAAATATGGAGCTGGTTACCATTTTGGGCAGCTGGGGCTAAATCTCTTCGGCCACCCCTTTGAGGAAGTGTTCCAAGGGCAACTAGAATAACTCGCCCCTGCCACCACCCTAGGTTTGAAGGCTGGAGCATTATCCACCAACTCCTCACCCTACCCTTGTTCCCTCTCCGACCTCCTGCTTCCCTGCTTCACATTAAATCTTCTGCACTTGACTGAGTGGGTTCTGCAGCTTTGGGGAAAGTTCTGAAGCAGAGTTTCTGGGAAGCCTCAAGTTTGGGAGGCTCTCTGCAAAGGGATGGCTGCCAGAAGGGAGGGGGTCAGGGGTGGGCAAAATGGGTGAAGGGGTGTGTGTGATCCAGGCTTCCAGTTACAGAATGAATTAATCCCGGAATAAAAGACACAGCAACATGAGAATATAGTCAGTACTGTTGTAATGACTTTGTACGGTGATAAATGGTAGCTGCACTGGTGGTGAGCAGAGTGCAACGTATAAACTTGTAGACTCACTATGTTATAGCCTTGAAACTAATGTAACATTGTGTGTCAGCTTTATTTTTTATTTATTTATTTTTGTATATTTTTTGAATTGGAGTTTGACTTACCGACATATCAACTATACTTTTAAAAAAAAGGAGGGGCGCATGTTCTCAGGGTCTAAAGGAATGGCCTGCCACAGCTGGAGCTGAAATCAGAGGGGTTCATGCAAGTCAGAAGTGATGGAAGGGATGTGGGATGAAATCCCATCAGCAGCTGCCGTGATCTTCTGACTCCTGTCCCTGGCCGCCTTCTCCATCTCTGACTGCTTCACCACCGTTCAGGCTCCCTGGGTACATTTCCTCCCCGCACCTTCAGCGCTCCTTGCCCACCTCTCTCTGCTTTTCTCCCTCTCTAGCTGATGTCACCCTGTTTGGGGGGCCTTTCATCTTATCTGCTTTTCTATTTCATCAAAATAATAAAAGACCAAAAAAAAGCAAAAAACAAAAAACGTGGTTTTCAAAGCTCAAATCTTAAATTGGGTTAGAGACTATACAAGATATTGTGAGCTAATTTGCAGCTGTATCTTTAAAATCTAGGGCTTCCTTGCCATCAGATTATTCGGAACTCTTCCCTACTCTCTGTTCCTTACAAGGGATTTGCTACTGAAAATAGCTTTCAGAGTTTGAAAGCTGGAATGTGGTGTGGGTTGAGGAGTTCAGCTTGCTGGGGAGAGAGAGCTTTATTCTGAGAGTTGCAGGAGGCACACACCCCGGTGTAGCAGGTGACACACAGTGATGGGACTCCGTGTTCCGTAGCAGCAGCAAAGGATGTTCGCCAACTAGAGCAAGTTAAAGTAGGCAGGACTGGGCCCACAGCTCTCACTCTGGGCCCAAACCATGCCAGGGTGTCCAAGAGCTTTGAGAGCCATATCACCCACGTGCATGTTCACTGTCCCCTGAAACAGGGCATCTTTGCAGGGCACCAAAGCTGAAGGGGCAAATGAAGATCCAAGGCCTTCTGCTCTTTGCTCTTTCCCCTGGATTTCCAGCTTCAGGGACCCAAAGGTAATCACTTTCTTTCATGGTGAATGAGCAAGAAGTTCAGACTCCCTGGCTCTAACGGCATCAAGCACACCTGCTGTATTCCCAACACGTATCCTTCATGCTTCCGTAGCAGTGATGATGGGGTCGTAACATAATTTATCTGTCTCCGTGCCTGCTGCCTGCCCCGCTAGACTGGAAGCACCTTACGGTAGGAAACACATCCTGGGACTGATAATTGCTGCCACTTGTTGGACCTTCACTATGGGGTAGGCATGGTGCTAAGGCTGTAAGCATATTTCACTTTTTTTGTTTTTGTTTTTACAATAGTCCTATGAGGTAGGTGTCACTATCTTCATTTTGTAGATGAGAAAATTCGAGTTTGAGAGTGGTGAGGTGTGACTGACGGTATATAGCTCTTTGGGACAGAATTAGAATTTAGACCCAGTTGCCTATATGCCTAAGCCAGTGCAGATGCTGCTTATATACATGTGTCTCTGTGCCAGGCAACCAGCTGAGAGTGAATGAAGGAATATACAGTGTACTTAGCAAACCCCAGGCTTATCTCACACATTTATTTGCTTGCTGCATTTGGAAGTACATGCCAATCACACCTATACTTCTACATTGAGAAATGTCATGTTTCTTTGCTTTGCTTTCTAAAAATAATTCTGATTGGCTTTTTTGTATAGTATATAACATTGATATATACACTTTAAGTCTTTTCTAAGCATATATAATATGTAGTGTATGTGTGTATATGTGAGCTATATATATATATATATATATATATATATAAAATATGCTGTATAGGGCTCATTTGAACCTCTTGTTCATTTAACAACCACATACCATCATGAATATTCTTCTGTATTAAAATCTCATTTTTCTAATATAGTTGGAACAAGCGATGGGATAAAATAATCAAATTGGAAGGGACTATTTGAGTTACCCCCCATCTTTATCTAAACCAGTGGTCTCAAACTAATTTTTCACTGTGACTTATTCTTTTTCCCAATAAAGGGCATGAATAAAAATGTCCCTCAATACAGAGCATAAGTAAAAAATGGTGTTAAGGGTTGTATTTGTATGAATTTATTTTACAAGCACAGCATTTCATATTTACTTATTAAAGAGCCAACCAATTAGTGTAATAAGGCTGTTTCAGTTAGCCACTCTTTGTAATTGGAAGTTGGGGGTGCCAGCTGCAGTTTTCTGTATGTGTCGGCATCTTATTTTGATCGTGTACTGATGGGAAGACCATGGCTGCACAGGTAAGTTATTAGGAAGCGGTCATCATTATATAATAGATGCTACTGCAATTAGCTGAGGACATGCTACAAGGAGAAGCTTGATGTTAGGATTTGTACCAAAGTGAATTAGCCCCATAGCAGCAATCCAGACCTTGTGTGCTCCCCCACGGCAGAGTTCCATGAAGACACATTTGAATACATGAGCCCTCCTTTTTAGGAACACTTTTTAAATAGTCAAAAGTAAAGTTTCATTGAAAAGTGAAATCTTACACAAATACTTAAAGCATGTTTCATAGAAACAAAGGATTCTATGACACCCTGCAGGTTTCTGGAATTCAGCTAAGAAACCACTGATTTAGCATCTCCCCTCCCCGCAAAGTGCTTCAAATTTATAAAAGCTGGAAAACAGGGAGGCTGCACAAGAGTGCTAAGGAGGGGATCCCTGGGTGGCTCAGTGGTTTAGCGCCTGTTTTGGGCCCAGGACATGATCCTGGAGTCTCAGGATCGAGTCCCACATCAGGCTCCATGCACGGAGCCTGCTTCTCCCTCTGCCTATGTCTTTGCCTCTCTCTCTCTCTCTCTCTCTGTGTGTGTGTGTCTCATGAATAAATGAATAAATAAATAAATAATAAATAAATAAATACATACATACATACATACATAAATATCTTTAAAAAAAATAGACTGCTAAGGAACACACCCAAATATTCAAATCCCTGAATTAGGGTCAGAAAATAGTTCTCTTGCCTGACTCAAATCCTTTCAGCTGCTGCCTAAGTTTACTGTATAGAAGCTCTTGGAAAATATTTGATGGCCAGTAGACTATCTCTGGAGGGGTAAGGTGATCAGTCACCCTCCCTCTCACCAGGTAACTATGAGTGATCTCCTACTTTTGCCTTGCACGGATTACCCGCGATTAAGCAGCATTATTTTCTGATTAGCCCAACATCCTGCTAGAGCAGTAATGTATGACATCTGTAAGTCATCTCTGAAAGGAAGACTCTTGATTCACTGTATTTTCAGAGTGTGGGTTTGTAGAAAATCCTGGCCTGGCTGAGGAGGCCCTCACAGCACTTCTGTGTGGCTCTCTGATCCACCTTGCCATCACTCGCTCTGGGATAGCAGGGATCACAGTGGGTCCGGCAGAAAGGGGAAAGCTAGTAATTTGATCTAGCCACTTGAGTCAACTAGTTGTTCGGGAAGTTGGATTTACTCACAGCAGGGGAGGGCAGGAGGTGGTAGGCAGATCTGATGAATAAGGAGAAGACCCAGTTGTCAGAATAGGGTCACAAGGTCAGAGAGTCCAAGGGATTTGGCACCTGCTGACTGGATGTTGTACGGAGAGTATGAAATTTATCCTTTCTGGCTCATGTTAGGTTTGTGTGCTGGAGACTTGGATGGGGGTGAAGTGGGGAGCTGGGGGAGGGGAGAGCTTCAGAGCTTGGATGTAGGCGAGGTCTAGTATGCTTAGCATTGGGCTACCCCAAAGGGCATGTGGGGATTTGCCCCCACAGTCTCATGGTCTAGCTTGGGCTGTCCTGAACACGGTACGCCAGAGGTGATCTAAATTATTTCGTGAGCTCTTGCTTATCTTGTTGCCAGCCTCTTTGCCCTCACCCATATATTTACTGTACTCCCCATCACCAGAAGGTATGGTGGTAGCCCAGCCTTCAAAGAGAAATTGCATCTATGTCCTAGTCCTGGCAGTGAGTACACAATTTTTATTAAAATATAGATAGTTTGAAATTGTTCTCCACACAGGAGGACAAGGGCTCTGGGCTTTCTGAGCATTTGCCACTACTCAAGTAATTGAATTCCTATGTGAGAGGGAAAAAAAGGGTCAGGCACCTCCCACCATAGCAAAGGTGAAAGCTAGGTGAGCAAGTGTAGACCCCCTCACACCGTATTAACTTTCCTCCCTCCCCTGTCTGTATCCCCAGTCCTCATTTGTGCTTCTTGGAATCACCTTCTAGATAAGCCACCTGCACTCAAGTCCTTGTTTCAGGCTCTGCTTTTTGGGGGGTGGGGATGCCAAACTAAGATACTGAGTTCAATGCTGAGATCATCTTCGCACACTGGATGTGCCACAGCTTAGGGGAACATTGCATAGAGCGAAGCCTCAAGGCAGGGACAGCCTGGGGGCCTTCTCAGCCTGAGCAAACCTGAGAGAGACCTGGCCCAGCCGATTGTCCATGTGTCCATAAGGTAGGGGTGTGCCTGGAGTGGGAACTTGTGCAGGAGGCAGAGAGGAGTTGGGAATGGTCACTCGGAACCAGCTGTGGAAAACTAGGATTACTTATGTGTGTTGCTCTTCTGTTGAATCTTTCCAGTATGACACAAGCCTTTCTTTCACTCCGCTGTTTGTTTCTGAGATGGCGGCAAAGTTGAGGTTGAAAGCAGACCTTGTCAGTGCCTTCCGTTGCACTTTGCTAGTCCTGGTATCAGAGGAGTTCTGGAACCACAGAAGTAAGCAGAAGACAATATTCTTCTTTTCTTATACAGAACTGACACCCTTTTGCCTGAGTGCTTGTAAACATCTGGAGTTTATAGAGAAATGCAGGGGAAGAAGATGCTCTATTTTGATTTCTTCTTGGCTATTTTGATTTTCCTTAACTTCTCAATTGGTTCTAGGAGCTCGATAGCACCTCCCCCTGTCTCTTAATACCCTAACTTCCCAGGTAATGCTTAGTCTTTCTTTCCCTTTCCCTCCCAGAAGCGGTTCATGGTCAGGTGCGGGGCAACGCAGGCATTAGGACCAGGCCCTAGTCCTAGTCATGCTGTGGACGTGAGTACCAATGGAGGTTCACATAGTATTTTAACGCTATCAATCAAACTTATAAACATCAGATGAAATCTATCTGGCCGCCTCCAGGGCTGGGCTATATTGAGAATCTCTGATACCCTGGAGTTCTAATATGGAAAGCAGTGGAGGGACAGCTGGTGGGGGACCAGGGGAGCAGTGGACCTGGCCTAAAGGCTGCATCCTCTCTCTTCCACTCTGGTTCCAAAGGTGGTATCCATACATATCACATGTATGGGTGTCCACACGTGTGGACATATGTGTGTCCACATATGACATGTATGGACAGCCCAGCCCACACAGGCTCTGTGCACACTTGGCTCCTGCAAGCATGTGTCCCTTTGGCTCCCCTTGAGCCTCAGGGGTGGCATATGGTGGCTTAGCCTCAGGAGGACTGATGGGGAGGAGAGATACCTACATACTCTGGAGCCAACTTGGGACCATTTGGACAGGATCCTGAAGGGGGACACAGTCTCCAAATGGGTACATGTCCTTGGCATGTAGGACTCCTCACCCCTTGGGGAGGAGTGTGGCTGGAGAAGGACCAGAGCAGAGCTGTCTAGGAGTAGAGCTCAGGGCAGTCGCCTCTCTTGCCTGGCTCAGAGGGAAGGGCTGCTCTGCGCTGATGGATAGACACATTCAGCAGCACCTCTTTTCTTCCTGTCCTCAGGCACCAGTGAAGTGCTTGCTTCTCTGAGCTACTTGAGGACAGAGGGCTCTGTTTCCCATTTCATTTGTATTTTCTCTAAAACACCTTGAAGACCTCTCTCTAAAAGTGTGGGGATTGAATAAGCAGCTTCTGACCCTGGTGCTATTTCTGTTTCGAGCAAAATAGTGGACAAGTCCGCTTTGACCCTCCCTAGCTCCCCTCCACCCTGCCTATCATCCTTGGCCATTGGCCATGTGGGCCAGAGGAAGGAAGCATCTGACAGTGCAAGCCAACTGTGTAGACTCCTGTCCAGCCTCTGCAGCAAAGCTGGATACTTCCTCACGTTGGAGAAGACAGACCTCTGTGCTGGAGGCTTAGCATTATCTGCTAGCTGAGAATCTCTATTAGTAAAACTGAAATCAGAGAAAATGTGTTGTGGCAAAGTTGGAACAACAACAACAAAGCAGCTAATGAGCAGGAGTTTTAGTTACATTCCCTAGGCCATTGGAGTCATCCAGGCATTCCTTTGGCTTGGGCTGCCTTTCTGCAAGGGCTGAGTATCTTAGTCCCTGACTTGTGTAGTAGGAGAGCAGTCTTAATAGAGAGTGGGGTTCAGTGGGCTGCATCTCGGGCTCTGGGATAGCAGGTGATATTTCATATCGTCGAGGCAGAACCGAAAGGAACATTAAACTGCATTTCTATTATCAGTGAGGTCCTTAGTGGCCTGAGGATCAGAATCAGAACATTCATAATCAGCCTGCCTCATGTTTTCCTGCACAGTCTCCTGCAGGCCTGAAATTAGTTTGCAAGGAAGGCTGAACCACCTTTCATAGGGGAAGAAGTGATCTACAGGAAAGCCTGAAGAGGGTTGAGCCTGGGGAAGATTCAGCGTCATACTGGGGGGCCTTGTACTATAAACAAAAGGGTCATTCCTGGGGAAATCGAGGGATTTCTGCAGAGATGACTGGCTCCTTTGGCTAGAGTGTTAAAGTTCACAGAGACTCCTGAGAGGAGACCAATAAGGAAATTGCCATTCAGAGAAGCCCAGGCTTGAGCCCCCTTGGTCTTTGCCCTCATGCGGTCCCTAAAACTACTTCACGGTATTGGCAAAAACTTACATTTGCAGTGCTAAATTGTGAAATTTTAGGATTTCAGGTTGAAGAGAAGTCAAGGGTATCTGAACTGAAATGTGAGGCTTGGTTCCTCTCCACGGTGCTGCTCAGCAGACTTCCCACCTCTGCCAGAAACCTCCAGCAGGCAGGGAACTCTCTGCATGTAGCTGTGGGCATTTCTCCTTGTTAAAAGTGTTTCTTATCACCTGTTCAAATCCTGAACATCACCTGTCCAGAAACGGGGACCTACCTCCTAACCTTTAGCATCCTCCCCGAGGGAGGGAGTTCATGGATTTGCAAAGTATTGACTTTCACAGGGTAGGATAGTTTGCCTAGAGTGTTGGCTAAGGAACCATTTCTTTTCTGTGTGAATGTGTAAAGAAAACAGCATTATATTATGTGAGTTGCCTAAAGAAGGATACAAATTTAAGGCTACTAATATCTGTAAACACTTTGAAGTATATTTTGAGTGAAACTAGTCAATAATAATAATAATAATAATAATAATAATAATAATAATAATAGAATTCTGCACAGAGTGTATTCTCCAGCCTTAAGCAGGCAGTCTATGGCAAATGTACTTGAGGTAGGAAAATTTATTCCTGTATTCACTCATTCATTTATTCAGGCATTCATCAAACATTTATTGGGCGCCAACGATGAGCTCAGCCCTAAAATAACAGTGTTGAAAGATGCAAATTTTTCCCTTGTGAAGGATCCCAGGATCCAGTGGGGGAAATGATTTAAACCATTCATTATAACTCCCCAACAAGACTCCTAGGGTTCTAAGAGGGATTGTGTCTAGATGAAATCAGAAGGAATTTCCCGAGATAAATAGGACCAGCACTAATTGTTATAAGCTGGTTCTTTTCATTGCTCTCTCCAGAAACCCTAGTTCCTTGATGAGTTTGAGACCAGGCTTTTTTGATTAGTCCAGACTCTTGATTAGTTTCTCAAAATATTACCCCCACTGCTGTGTAAGCAGGACAGGATCATGAATGCAGAGAGTGCTTCAGAGATATGAAATGAGAAGGGGGAGAAGACATAGGAGAGAAGCAGTGCCCCCTCTCTTACTTGTCATTTCAGCCTCTAGTAATGGGACCCTCTGGTCTATGCTAAGTAACTGTGTCTCAGTGCTTGATGTCACATGAAATCTTGCATAGAAATTTAATCAAGTCCTATCCATGTTCTTTGTTTTTCATACATTCTAGGCATCTTTTTGTTTATTATTCTTTTAAAGGGGACACCCTTACATTATAAAACCAAAGTCTGGTTCTTTTTTTTTTCCCTTTCATTTTAAACCACTTTTCTCCCCTAGATGCACAACTCATATGCTGCAAACTAATTTGCTGATGTTTTCTGGACTCTGTTGAGTAACTGCCAGCCTGAAATTTTGATGAGAACCAAGACACTTGAATGTTGGATAAAAATAAAATGTAAACCCTCACTTAAATATAAGCAATTTATCCTTCATTAACAGTTAGGATAATGAATCAAATTCCCTGTTTCTCCCATAGGGATAGTGTGGGCTTAATGAGACCAAACACATGCTTCGACTTTCCTGCATTTAATCTAAACCTGTTTTGGAGAAGTGAATGGGTTAAGTCACAACCGAATGACCTTGGATGTACCTTATTAAAGCAACTAGAGCTATGTGTGTATAGGAAAATGAAGAGAATATTTTAAGATAAAGGTTGGATGTATTTTCTACAACTTCTATAGTTGTGTATTGAAGGAGAATTCTATTGTGATGGGGATTTATGTCTTTTGCGTACATGAAATTTCTCCATTTTGTGCTATTATGTAGCTCATCTTTTCACAGAAATCCGACTGCTGACAGATCAAGAGGTTTAACATTTCAGATGCTTTCAGCATTCAGCAAATGCAATAAATATCAGAGGTTGCTTGTGTTGAATGTAAGAACAGATGTTGTTTCTGCGGGAAGCAGGGTAAAAACTTACACCCACAGGTTTGCAGGAACTTGGAGGAGATTTCTTCTATACCTTGCTCTAAATGTGACTTGAAACTCTGATAAACTTTGTATACTTTCCTTTTTCCTCTTGGGCATCCTTCTTGCCTGAGTTATCAGAACAAGGGGTCATTCCCAAAACTCATCTGGCTTCTGAACTTTCTGCTTGAGAGTGGAATAGGAGTTTGAATACTGATGGTTGGGAAAACCCTTTTGGAATGATACCTGCTTCCCCTTGACACCATGCGTTTAGTGATGCCTCTGCCAGAGAGAAAGGACTTAAGATAGGCATCTCAATGATCGTTTCCTTGTAGAGCATGGATTTATTTATTGTGGCCAGATCACCTTCTGTGAAATGCAGTATTGGTTTCATGCTTCTGAAGGGCAGGCTCCTGCTCCTGTGGAAAAATTGAATTACACAGCTGGCCAGAATTGACAGCATAAACTTGGGCTACAGCTGCAGGCTAGCGTTAATGCATGGCTTTTCACATGCTGGTCTCTCAAATGTAATCTAACGTAGGTGAACCTCCACCTCTATGGTGGACAAAAGGGGATGTTTCAGAAATACACTGGGAAGGTATGCTATCAGAGTTGTCTCTGTGTGGCAGAAAATTAATTTATGGTCTGGTAGGCTGAATTCAATCCACTTTCACCCAAAATGTCAAACACGAGGGTTTCTGAAATCAATATCCTGAAACATACAAAGAGTGTGATACGAGAGCCACTAATAAAGAAATTCCCCAAATATATTCCAGTCTGTGTTAGATTTAAATATTCCTCCCCTTCGGTTCCTGGGTTTCCTCTTTTGAAAAAGGATTATTTTGGGAGAGAGCATTTAATTGGTAATAATGTACATTATTTCTTTTAATGCTTATTTCAAATTGTCATTGTTGGGAATGGACAATGATGACACACTACAACATGGGTGAATCTCAAAAACATCATGCCGAGCAGAAGAAGCCAGAGACACAGAAACAACTACAGACTGTATAACTCCATTATAGAAAATTCTAGAGAAAAAAAAAAAAAAGAAAATTCTAGAGTAAGTAAATCAGATTGCTTTTCTGTGGATGGCGTAAGGGACGGTTGACTGAAGAGGAACATGAGGGAAATTTTTAGGTGGATGGAAATGTTCTGTGTCTTAATATGCATTCATCCAGTCTAACTGAATGATACACTTAAGATCTGAGCACTTCACTTTATGTAAATTATGTGTAAGTTTTAAAAATTATAATTTCTAGGGATCCCTGGGTGGCGCAGCGGTTTGGCGCCTGCCTTTGGCCCAGGGCGCGATCCTGGAGACCTGGGATCGAATCCCACGTCGGGCTCCCGGTGCATGGAGCCTGCTTCTCCCTCTGCCTGTGTCTCTGCCCCTCTCTCTCTCTCTCTGTGACTATCATAAAATAAAAAAATAAAAATTAAAAAAAAATAAATAAAAATAAAAATAAAAATTATAATTTCTAGAGGATCCCTGGGTGGCTCAGTGGTTTAGCACCTGCCTTTGGTCCAGACATGATCCTGGAGTCCCGGGATCAAGTCCCACATCAGGCTCCCTGCATGGAGCCTGCTTCTGTCTCTGCCTCTCTCTCTCTCTCTCTCTCTCTCTCTCTGTCTATCATGAATAAATAAATAAAATCTTTAAAAAAATTAAGATTTCTACTGGCATACATAGATGAGGAGGCTGAGCTTTAGGAAGATTAAATGTGTTGTCCATCATCATGCAGCTGAAGGAGAGAGCCGGGATCCTAACTCTCAAGTGCAAGGTTTTTCACTGTAGAACAATGTCCAAGAATAATGATATTTATATTACTCCACTCTGTGGTCAGTGCATTTTCAGATGCTTTTCATCCTGGAAGTAGAGATGGGTTTCTGAAAGCACATGCCAGATGATAGAAAGAGCCACGAGAAGAGGACCAGCGTCTCAGATGTGCAACGTGAATAATGGTTAATGGCTAGAGCTGCAGTCGTAAAGTGGGTTCAGATTCCCACTCTGCAATATACCGTGCATGTAGTGATGGACAAGTAGACCTGTCTGGGCATCAGCTTCTTCCTATGTAAAATGAGTTGTTGTGAGCCATAAACATGGTTGGTCATTCATAGACAGTTCATAAGTGTCTATGAATTACCAATGAATGTTTCCTGTTATTCAGAGTTTTGGTTAAAGGAGGAATAAATGTCCCTATGGTAGTAATGAGTTTACCACTATCATATGTCTTACAATGTGAAATATTTATCTGTGCTGTTTCTTTCCAAGTGGCCATATAATTAATTTTTCATCATAGTAGAGAAATGCACATATCGTTAAGATTTAGTAGTTCCAGTGCGCCTCGCCCTACCTCTTGGTTTTGGCAAACAAATCATTATTGAACAGTTTAGAATTGGAGGTATTTCATTCACAGTATGAAAGTGCCATGTATTTCTAAGTTCTGGTAGAGTATTCATTCCAAGTATAATCCACTTATGAATCTGCCATTCCATGAACTCTGGGTATGATTCACTGAAATATGTCTTAATGTTTGTAAATGATTGTTGAACTAGAAGGAACTATTTCTGAGAAGTAATTAGTATAGTATATAGTTTAATGTGGGTGGACTTTCTTAAAGCAGAACACCCATTTAAAAAGTATTTGAGGTCATTACCCAAGAATAGAAAAGAAAGGAAGTCTTTTTTTTTTTTTTATATATACTTGACAAATAGAATACACTGCTGTAATGGTTTAAGTTTGTTTTTTGGTTCTGTTTCTGTTATTATAGGTAGCATATTAGACTATAAATCTTTGATTATTTTATATCAGAGCCCTCTTGAGCCTGCTCAGGTCACAAATCCTGCATGACTTGTAGGCTTATCCTAAAAGGTAATATATTTTAGATAAGCATTATCTGTTGAACAAAAAAGGAAAAGGAGTGAAAAGTTTGGAGCCTAATAGAAAGTAAAGCACTTATATTTTTCCATGCAGAAATACTTTGAACTCTTTGGTTCAAGATATCTGGCTCCATCTGCTGCTGTTTCCACAACACGTTTGTATGGAGGAAAACCTAGATGGCCAGGTCAATGAACAGTGAGAGTGTTCAGTCTCTAATTCATAGCCAGGATTTCCCATTTCACAATACTAATCTCATGGGGTAGTTGTGTGTATTAAGCCAGGTACTATATTTATAGCTTCTTATTAAAAAATTGTACCATAAATGGTTTCTCCTTTTCTCATTTCCAACCAAGGCAGACCTTCTAGCAGCAGACAAAGAGAACAAGTACAGAGGGAACTGGCAGATGTGTAACACCCTAGAACCATTTTAGGGGTGGCAATCTTAGCGATATTTTCCTATGTTCCAAATTATCCCTATCTCCACCATCTTCCCCTCACCCCACCTTCTTGACCGACGGCCCAGGACCAAGCATAGGGCAAAAGTAAAGCTCAAAGCTCAGAAGGGAAGTAGCCATTGAACTGAACAGATGATTTAAACCCTTCCTCCTGTTTAAAACACTATCTCTGTTCTAAGATCTAATCTAGGAACAGGAAAGATGAGGGAGGAGGTTGTGGGTGTTGTGAACGGAAAGCTCAAACTAAACAGGAAGCTTATTGGGTTATTCAAGCACCAATATAGTTTAGCTAAGGGATTACAGGCTTCTTGTCAGACCAATCTGGCTTATGCTTCTGACTCCTCCACAAATGGCTACGTGGAACATATCCTGACCTCCCTAAGCCTCGGTATCTGCAACTGTTAAATGGGGCAAATGACACATAACTCATATATTTTCTACAAATATTCAGCTGGAGAATATATAGCACATATTCAGAAATGTTCCAAAAGGCAACTTTACCTGAGTACAGAGATGAACCTCAAAATAATTGCCAGAAAATATTTTAAGGCATATTTGCCTTCCCTTAGAGAAGAATCTAAACCATAAATCTTTATGGCTCATGCAAGGGACAAACCATTGTTTGTAGTAGAACACTGGAACCCAAAACCAGAGTTTTAACAAGCCGGGGGCAAGCAGCCTAAAAAATATCTCAGATCAATTTTGTGACTCATGATATTGCTAATATGGTGATATGGTTTGCTTATTCTGGGTATTAAATTCAGTGGTATTGTATAGGCTGAAAGAGTACTTGAAGTATATCAATGTAGATAACACATTTAATATTGTAAAATTTGAAAAAATCATTAAAACTTTTTATTGCCCTAAGGCAGAGTCAATCAAAAATGCCACTGAGGCAAGGTCCTCCAGTTTCCCCCAGACCAAAGCTGTACTGTCTTCTGAATGTATTGTTGGACTTGGTTTACTAATATTTTGTTTAAAATTTTGCACTTAATTTATGAATGAGTTTGCAATTTTCCGTTCTGAAATTTTCTTTGATTTCATTATTAACATTATATTAGCTCCACAGTTTAAATTGTGGGAGGTTGTCTTTGTTTTCTCAAATAATTTGAGTAAGATTTGAATGATCTGTCATTGAAAATTTGGTAGAGTTCACTGATAACATCTGGTTCAGGTGTTTTCTTTGTGGGAAGAATATTAACCAGTGTTTCCATTCCAGGTGTTATAGGATTAGCCATGTTTCTTATTTCTACTTAAGTCAGTTTTAGTAAGTTTATTTTTTCCTAGGAATTTGTGCATTTCATCTAAGTCTTCAAATTTATTATCATAAATCTGTCAAAAGTGTTACTTTATTATCTTTTAAATCTCTTTTTTATCTGTTATTTCCCCTTCTGTCTATCTAGAATACTGATTTTCTGGGGCATCTGGTTAGCTCAGTCAGTTAAATGTCTAACTCTTGATTTCAGGTTATTATCTCGGGGTTGTGAGATCAAGCCCCATGTAGGGCTCCATGTTGGGCATGGAGTCTGCTTAAGATTCTCCCTCTCCATCTATCTCTCTCAATCTCTCTCTCTCTCTCTCTCTCTCTCTCCCCTCCTCTACACATCCCCTACTAAAAAAAATACTGATTTTTCTGTTACCATTTTAATTTCATTATATACTCCAGGGGATTTTCTGTTTTCTTTGGTTTTTCCTATGCTACCTTTAGATTTTTCCCTTATGACAGATGTGGAATATTGAGAAGTTGAATTTTGATATGACTATTAGAGAATGTTTACTAGTTTAACCCCCTCATATCCATAGATTTTTCCCAGCTTTCATAGCAACTCATCACTCATTAGTAATTTAACCTATGTCTCCATGACACTGAACCAGTTGCATTGTTACAGCTGTGGTTATGAGATTTCTTAGATGAGATATTAGATTTAGAACCTGAGGGATCCAATTTCATGGCTGCTGCTTCATGGAGGTAAGATATTTAAACTCTCTGAAGCTCAGAGTTTAATGTTAATAAATTCTTTTATTGTTAAATTTTCCTATGGGTCTATTTATTATAAAACGTTGTATCTCTTCTCTGATGTTCATCATCATCCCCTCTAGACTTCTTTAAAAAGCAAAGCAAACAAACAACAAAAAACAAGCTCTTCTATCTTGATTGTTCAGAGTCCAATGAAGCTTCTGGAGGTTTAGAGGAGAAACATGTAAGGTTTTATTCTCCAAGCTCTGACAGGCAGATCCAAGAAGCTTGCTTGCGTAGGCCTCTCCCCTGCCATCCTGATCTACTTCTTACAGTTCTTGGCAATTACTCTCCTCAAAGAATTACAAACAAGGCCAAGCTACATTTGGCCTTTAGGAGAAAATCCAACACAACAGGTGTGTTCTGTAGGCATCGTTCTGTGGAGGAAGGTGTGTTTGGGTGTACACAGTACATGTACTTGGCAGGGCAGAAGAATTTGGTGGGGAAAGTTGTTAGACTGTTACCTCCTGAGCCATGGAAGTCTCAAGCAAATAACTACAGCCAGATTCTTACAGGAGTTTTAGTTTATGCATTGTTCTGTGGAGATGACAGTAGGCAGGAAATGAGATTGTGCACATGAAAGTGTTTTAAACTGTCATGCACTTTTGAAATAGCAGGTGTTTATAATATTGACTAGTGTGGGGGACCCTGATGTTACAGAGTCCTGTCCCACCATCTCCTTCCCTCCATATGCCTGTATGATTGCTTTGGGTCTGCAGCATATCTGAGCTATGATTAAAAAAAAAAATCTCAGACCTGGCCTGAGTCTGCCCTTGCTAATGATATTTTGTTTACTTAATGTGGTTTCCTTTGGAAAAGCTTTATGACTCTGGGCTTCTGCCACTGAAAAGTAGCTGCAAATTTACTGAGCCTGAGTTTGATTTGCAGGATGTTTTCATCAAGCTACACCTGGAATAATAGAGGTTTATTTTCCAGAGTTGCCTGTAAGGAGGGAGTGAGAGCAGTGCTTCCTGCCTTTTGACGTAAAGTCCTATTCACATAGGATCTTCTGTATAAGAAAGAGTAAAAATAATATTAGGGCTTGAGTATTTAGACATCCTTTCTACCCGTTACTCACTTCCTGTCTTCAGATGTTAGAGGATAGCTGTTAAAATAGTTACTGTATTTTCCCAAGGAGGAGAAATTATGCTTATTTGCTTGGTGAGGAGCTTATAGCAAATTGTTGAGGGATCAAGTCTGTAGACATCAGAATCCATGTCCTCTTGGTACTTGCTAATATCCGATGAATACACTTTAGGCTATTTGTGTGTGTGCTGAATTATATTCAAAGGCAACTCCCAGGTTTTAGGTTTGTGCCTTTTCTGGTTGGCATGATCATAAAATTCTCAGAACCAGGAACTTGTAAGTCTAACTGATCACCCATCTTGCAGAGTCTAGTCCCACTGAATGCAGAATATGGGCTTAATTTATATGTAGTGAATAAATAATGAAGTGATACTTTCAAGCATTGATGATTTTGACAGCTCCTATAGTTAAGAAAGATTGATTGGTGTTTGCAATTCATTTTCTCATTTCAATCTCAGAACAACCACAATAATAACAACAACAGCAGCAGCAATGACAACATAATAGTAATAGTTCAGTGTGAGTGCCAAGTATGTGCAAGGCACTGTTCTAAGAGCTTTGCATACATTTTTGAAAAAGATTTGTTTATTTGAGAGAGAGAGAGAGAGAGGGCTCTGTCTCCTGACCTGTAGATCATGACCTGACCCAAAACCAAGAGTTGGACTCTCTCACCCAACTGAGCCACCCAGGTGGCCCTGTATAAATTTTAAAATTTATTTAATCCTCATAATAATTCTTTGAAATAGGTCCTATTATTATCAGCTGAGGAAACTGAGAAACGGAGAGATGGCATACCTTACTCAAAGAAGCCCAGCTTGGAAGTAGAAGATTTGGGATTTAAACTTCAATCCCTTGGCTCCAGAGCTCATTTATTGAAGTACTACATTGTATGGCCTCTCTAAGGAATTCATTGTGTTCCTCATTTTACAGGTGAGGTTTCTAAGACTCAGGAAGCTATCCCCATATCATGTAACTAATATGTAGCCAATAAGCACAGAAGATTTACAGCAGGATTTTACGTGGTTTACTATCATGACCTGTCCTCACTGTAATGGAGTCTTTAGAGTAGACAGCTCAGGCACCCACTTTCCAGAAGGAACCATGGAACATGATAACTGGAAGGGATTTTATTTATTTTATTTTTTTTAATGAATTGTGTTTTTTTTTTAAAGATTTATTTATTTATGATAGACACAGAGGAGAGAGAGAGACACACAGGCAGAGGGAGAAGCAGGCTCCATGCCGGGAGCCCGACGCGGGACTCGATCCCGGGACTCCAGGATTGCGCCCTGGGCCAAAGGCAGGCGCCAAACCGCTGAGCCACCCAGGGATACCCTGGAAGGGATTTTAGATACAATCTGTCCTTCCACAGGGTAGACAAATCCTTTCTGCAACATGGGACATAACTCATCTGGTTTCTGTTTGAAATGTCATTAGCAATAGGGAACTCCCTACCTCAGAGTGTTTTTCTACATTGAGCTCAAATTTTACCCCTGTAATTTGTATTCACTAACTGTGGCTCTACTCAACAGAGTTACAAAGAGTGGGTGTAGCCCAACCCACCACTTTTTAGGTCTCATAAATCTCTTTCCTAGGCTAACTCCTGATAATGGTAACTAACCCTTTTGATATTTACTATGCCAAGTTCCCTATACATTTTTTTAAAAACGATTTTATTTATTTATTCTTGAGAGACACACAGAGAGAGGCAGAGACATAGGCAGAGGGAGAAGCAGGCACCCTGTGGGGAGTCTGATGCAGGACTCCATCCCCAGACCCTGGGACCATGCCCTGAGCCGAAGGCAGATGCTCAACCACTGAGCCACACACACACACACACACACAGGCATCCCTCCCTATACATTTTTTTACTTGTATTAACCCACTTCATCCTCACAATAATATTCTGAGATAGATGAAATAATTAACACATGAGGAAACTAAATAATTTGCATAAGACCACTGAACTCAGCTATAGAAGAGCTTGGAATTGGATGGCAGCAATCAGACTCCAGACTCTTTCCTTCTGTGCTTTCAGGTCTCTCATTTAAGTTGTTTTCTTTGTTTCTTGAACCTTTCAACAACCTGGTCATCCTTCTTACCCTCATTTAAACATTGTTCAATCTGGGGAGCCTGGGTGGCATAATCAATTGGGCATCCCACTCTTGGTTTCAACTTAGGTCTGATCTCAGGGTTGTGGGATCAAGCTCCACATCTGGCTCCATGCTCAGCATAAAGTTTGCTTGGGTTTCTCTCTCCCTCTCCCTCTTTACCTCCGCTACCCCACCCCCCATACACACACACACACACACACACACACACACACACACACACACTGAAATAAAAATAAATAAATCTTAAGCATTGTCCAACCTATGCAGGTTTCAGGTATGGGCCAATCAGAGTGATAAAGAGGGGAACTGTCCTCTCCTCTGCTGATCACCATACTCCTGTCAGTGGAGCCTAATGTCCTATTTATTATGGCAGCCATAGTCATGGGAATCCTTAGGACTTTCCTTCATATTAACTATAATACAGTTCTTCTATCCTACATGTTACAGAGATGCTTATTTTGTATATACAATGACAGAATGTTCCATCTTATTCCTATTATAGTTCTTTTTTGAGAGGAAGGCTGTATGAAACTCTTAAAATCTTAGTTTTGTCATTTAAGGCACTGGGTGTCCCTTCCAGCTTTATCTAGGGACCTGATATAGTAAAAGCAACATCTGTTTGCCTGTCACACATTAAGTTCATCCATTACCACCTTTGGTCTCTGAGAGAATGTAGACCAGGAGCCCTATAACATCTGGATGCCAATCTCCTTTTTAATCTGGCTTATCTTTCTCTTTATTGAAAGCCAAACACTTATGTATTATTAGTTATATGATACTTAATATGCTTTGTGTATCTCTGCAGAGTAGAACCATGATCAGGGAATACAAATGATAGGTATAAGATTTGGGTTTGATATGAGAAAAGGAATATATGGAAAACATTTTAGACAAAATGATGTATTACAAGCATGATTTCTAAAATGTTCATGGTTGGACAAACAGTACTCAGGCATGAGCATTTGGCCATGTGTGGAGGCAGTGTTGAGTTCATTCATTTTCTAGTATTCAGGACTGGATGCTTTGGAGCTGGACTTCTTCAGTCTAGGTCCCTGCTCTGCCAATCGCTACCCTGAGCTCTTGGGCAGGTCTCCCAAGTCTCCATGCCACACTCACCTTGCTTGTGAGGTGGGCATAATAATAAACTAGCTTTTAAATAAGCTAGTATACCTCAGACATTTTAAAATGGGGCCTAATATATAGTAAGTAGTCAATAATTGCTAGTTATTGTTACTTTTCTAAAGTTTTCGGGTCAGATCAGGCCCCCTGCCTGTTTCTGTAAAGAAAATATGATTGCCAGACTGATCTGTTTGCATGTTTTCTGTGGCTCTTTCATTCTAGAATGGAATACTTGTGACAGAGCTTCGAAGGTCCACAAAACCCCCCAAATTTTTTTAACTTGCATTTTACAGAAAAAGCTTGCTAACCCCCATTCTACAGGACAGAGGACATGGCTTTCTGACCTTCATCTGTTTTGTCTTGAAACTTTGGACAAGTGACAGATCTTCTCTGTCCTCTGCTGCACAGTTATAAGACTCTTCCTCAAGAACAAATCTGTGAAAAATTCTGTCTTGGAGACCCTATTAATGTCATTCATTTTCTCAACAATTCCATATTTTACAGCTGGACGTTGTGTTAATTGCTTACATATAGACATGAATACCAGGTTTTCCTTTTTTCTGACGTTAATGAGCACTTACTATGTGCTAGACACAGTTCTGAGCCCTCTGTGTGTATGAGGTCATTTGCTCCACCAGCAGCTCTGAGATAGGCCCTGCTATTTATCCCCATTTTACAGATGGACAAATGGAAGTATTGAAAGATGAAGAAAATGTAACCTCTCAGTTAACTGCCTGCTATAGGTGGCAGAGGCGAGATTTGAAACTATGTTAAGTGGGACGCCTGGGTGGCTCAGTGGTTGAATGTCTGCCTTCGGCTCAGGTTATGATCCCAGGGTCCTGGGATTGAGTCCCATGTCGGGCTTCCTGTGAGGAGCCTGCGTCTCCCTCTGCCTGTGTCTCTGCCTCTCTTTCTGTGTCTCTCATGAATAAATAAATAAAATATTTTTTTAAAAAAAGGTAAATGATATAAAGTGACTCCAGAGTCTAGACTATTTTAACTTCTACTGTAAAAATTCACTCAACTCTGAGCACCTTATGATTCTACCAGAGAAGCCTCTGGACAAATAACTTTGATGTGTAAGTGCTTAAATCTAAGATCATGAACGCAGTGCCTTGCATGGCGAAGCCATCCTCGTAAAGTTTATGTCCTGATGCTACTGATATCAGTGGATGTCACAAGACATGGTTGGAGCTTAAGGAAGGTGTATCTGGGGGCGCCTGTGTGGCTTGGTCCGTTAGTTATCTGCCTTCGGCTAAGGTCATGATCCCAGGGTCCTGGGATCAAGCCCTGCAGGGAGTCTACCTCTCCCTCCCCCTCTGCCCTTCTGCAACCCCTCCCCTGCTTGTGCATGTGTGCTATCTCTCAAATAATAATAAATAAATAAATAAATAAATAAATAAATAAATAAATAAAATCTCTGTGTGTGTGTGTGTATATATATATATATATATATATATATATATATATATATATATAAAAGGAATGCATATCTGGAGGACTTAAGAAGAAGGTTTTACCTGAACTGAGACAGGATGAAGAGAAGAAAGTTTTCCAGAAAGGTTTCCATGCAGAAGGAACCACATATGCAAAGAAGAGAGGCAGGAGAGAGCATGGCATGTTCTGAGAATTTCTTTATGGCTGGCATGTATCTGAACTGTGGAGACTGAGTGAGAGTCAGTCAGCTGAGATGACAATACGAGTGGGCAGGGCCCAGCTAGCGAGTGGCTCTGTGGGAACTGGGACAGACCCCAGTCCTCTGGTGCATGTCTCTTTCAGAGCAGTGCCCTATATTTATCTATTTGTCTAATGTCTCCACCCCGCCCCCATGCACATGTATGTACACCTCAGTGCAGGCACCTCAAGGGCAGCCACCTGGTCTGTCTTGTTTATTGGGGTAACTCCAACACTCAGAGCCCTGCCCACATCAGAAACTCATTAAATGTTTGTTGTATTAATGGATAACCAAACCAGTCAGGGTATTTCTGAGTGTTGGTAGGACTCATGGGACAGGATACTCTCCTTGGGTCTCTGGAGGCTTCTTTTGGGGCAATAATCTTGCTTCGTTGAAGAATCAAGGCAGATGACATCAAACTGGACTATCTAAAATCGAATAATTTTGGGGTGGCTCAGTCAGTTAAGCATCTGCATTCATCTCAGGTCCTGATCCCAAGGTCCTGGGATTGAGCCCCACATTGGGCTCCTGGCTCAGTGGAGAGTCAGTTTCTCCTTCTGTCCCTCCCCTCTGCTCATGCTCTCTCTCTGGCTTTCTCTCTCTTTCAAATAAATAAATAAAATCTAAAAAAATAAAATAAAATAGGGTAATTTTGAGATCAGTTTTTAATAAGAGGCCAATTAATTACTTAGCCAATTAATAACCAGTTTATATTACTCCTGATGCCACATATTTATACTCAGTACCCTCACCAGAATGTCCTTATGACTTCACAAGAACCTTTGGGCCATCCTTCAAATGTCTCTTAAAATCAGACCTTGAAGGACTCCCCTCCCTACCCCCACTTCCCCGGGCAAAATGGAAGAGAAAGAAATTTTGTTAAGTGAATGAAAACAATGGCTTTTCTAGACAACTCTGCCAAACCAAAGAAAAAGTAACCAGAATACACAATCTCAACATAGACTTGCTGTCACATTTGTCAGATGGCCATAGAGTTTGGTAAGAAGTCAGAAGATGCATCTACCTAAGGACCAAATATGTAGCACACATTTTAACAGAGCTATTTGTTGGTGAAGACACAAGAGCAAGATGAGGTAAGAAAAAGTGGTTTTTGTTTTGTTTTGTTTTGTTTTAACATCAGAAAAGACAGCTTCCCAAGCAATTATAGAATGTTGGAAGGGTAAGGAAAATGAGGTCTGGGAGGGGAACGTGACTTGCCTGGGGCTGCAGAGCTAGTTAGTGCAGAGCTGGAACTGTGACCCTCCCTGGTCCCTGACTCCCACGGCCAATTCTCTTTCCACCTCACTACTCCGCCTCCTGAGATGTTAGCTATACCTTCCAAGAAGCTTGTATTACTTCTTTCATCATTTCTTGGCCCTTTTGGAACTATTGAGGGTCTCCATCTGCTTCTTTCCTGTCTGAAATGACCTACAAATAAGCCATTAAGGGAAAGTCTCACATTGCATTTTGTCAGCAAATCCCACTGTCACCAACCTATCCCCAGCCTGAAAGTTTCACTCAAGGCCCAAATACCCAGATTTCTTGCCTCCAGCTGGTCCCCTCTCCCCATAATCACATTAGTGAATGCACATTTTGAGTTCATATCCCCCAGAGTAATGAAATACCTTTTTTCCTTCCTGTAATCTGGAAATCCGTTTTTGTTGTTGTTTTTGTTGTTATTTTTAAGAAGAAGACTTGCACATGTCAGAAGGACTTGCTGGCTCCTCAGAAACCAGCCTGGTAGGAGAGCTGATTGGATTTGCCTAAAGCATTTCCTCATTAGTAGCCCGTGTGTGCTTCTCCTTTCAAATGTCATCTGGCCGCCTCAACAAAGATTTAATTGTGGCAACTTGGGGCCTTTGCAAACTTGGGCTTTGCTGAAGGTTCTTTCGAAAGCTTCACGACTGCTCGCCCTTGAGATGACAAACCAGAAACATATTGAAAGTGACTTGGTGGATTATTGGTTTGAAGACCCCTCCTTCCCGCTCTCCTCCCACCCCACCCCCTTTTTCTTTTTTTGCAAGTGAAGATTGGAATTTTAATTGCTCAACCACAGTTTTTAATTCATGATGCCCAGAAAGGGCATGGTTTATTAATTAGTTCTGATTATGAGCACCCTGAACTGGGTCCTGGCTGCTTCTTGATCAGTTTCAACAGCTCTTTGCCTGAAATTACTGTCTGTAAGCACACGGAGGTGTAATTATGCAAACACTAGCTGTTCAGTTCTGGCAGGTTAAACCCTCTGTTATGCATACATATTACAATGTCTTAAAAGGCATTTATTGAAATGCCATAGTTTAATAGTTTAGGCTTACAAAATCAAGCTCTCTTATGTTACAGGCAATAGCCGCTTAATTGGATGTTTTCTCCTAGTGCATAAAAATGTTGGCTTAAATACACACACGCATACACACACATTCAATTAATTAAGAAAAAAAAAAGTGTGAGAAACAGAATTACTTCGTAGTTAAAAGCAAGAACTGTGGAGCCAGGCTGACTGGATTGGACTCGTGCTCCTGCCTATGCTTGCACTGTAATCTGGGGATATGACTTAACCCTTTTCTATCACTGCATCCTTGGTAAAATGAGGATGATTGCAGTGCTCCTGTCATAGAATTGTTGTGATGTTCTAATGAGTTAATACATTAAAAAAAAAAAAACATCACTTAGCAGAGTTCATGGAATCTAGTCATTGTGCTTTTTACTGATCTCTCCAACACACACTTATTTGTACTCATGTGTCATAAAATCTAGTTGTGATGGGCTGAATTAGGGATCTCTTTGAGTGGTAGAAACTGAGAGTTGTCCCCTAATGTCTAGACTCTTCTTCCACAGTGATAGCCTTCCTCCTCCACCAGTTTTTAGCTGGGTTGGCACCAGGTTGTCCAGAGCTAAGAGTAACATTTCTTTTCCCTCTAGAAATGGCCATGTGGCTAAATTCTGGTCGATGGTTTATAAGCAGATATGGTGTGTCAGCTTCTGAAGAGTGTTCTTAAGGGAGGAAGCAGAGTGTGTCCTTTGCTTCTTCCTCCCGTTGATGGGAATTTGGTCAATGGTTGGGACTCAAGCAGCCATCTTGGATTATCAGATGGCAGGCTAGAGACGCAGAGCAGGGAGAGGCCAGAGGGCTGCGCCTCTGACGACCTCAGGGAGTGAAGCTGTCCTGGCAGTCCTTTTCTTTTGCTCTAGACTTTTAGTAAAAGAAAAATGAACCTCTGTATCATTTAATACACTGTAATTTGGGACACCTGTTGCAGTCAAATTCCTTCTCTGGGTAGGTAACACTTTACCCTCCCTGAATTAGACCATCCTCTCATTATTTTTAGGGCAATGTATAGAAGTCTCAAGAGGCCAAGGCACAAAGAACCATGCAAAGGTTTCGTACACGCTTTGTTTTCTGTGGGAGGCACTGCTTTACCACACCCAGGCATGGCTGCCCTGTTCTTACTCTCTGCTTCAAGGGAGAAGGGACTTAGCCCCAGGCCTCATTTGGTGATTGGAGAGGAACTGCTTGACGGTGGAATTATGTTCATAACTGATGACCAAGCCTTGTAGCGAAGAATATTCTGACAATTTTATTGCTTCCTCTGGACCAGAAAATGTGGGCCCTCGGAGATCTAATGGCAATGTTCTGTTGCTTTCTTTGTTATACGCAAAAACAAGTTTCTCCATTTTCTCTTTTCTATACATATCAATGAGAAGCAAGACCCTTGAACAAAAGGGCTTTATGCAGGGATGTGTTAATGTTACCTGTTCTTCCTCAAGACTGATATGGAAACAGTTCAGTGATTTCCTTATTCAGGAAAGGTGATGATAATCTCATTGTTTCCTTGTTTTTTTTTTACCCCTTGAAAATGCAAATTTGTTTTCTGGTGGTGCCAGAGATCTCTGGACTCATTTAGGGATTTGGCTGACTCTTCCTCACAAAACTAGAGGAAGGGAGAGGTGATGTCCCAAGCTCTCAGAAGAAACATGGATTCTAAGGAGAGGTTTAGTCTACCTGAGGTTGAAAGCAGGATGACCCCATCGCTTTGTCTTGATGGAGAGCAACACAGGTGTTTATCAAAATTAAGTCCGGTTTCTTGAAGTCATGGGTCATTGTCTTTCCTTCAGGACAATCCTTAGCATCTGTCACATTCTGTCTTTCCTTCTGGGGCTCCATTTAGACATTCATTAGACCTTCTCACTTCATCCTCCACATCTCTATTCCATATTTTCCATTTTTAGAAATATTTTTGTGCTATATTCTGTATAATTTCCTTTGATCTACAATTCATTCACTAATTTCTTCTTTTGATATGTCCACCTATTGAAGTTTTAATTCTGGTTTATTTATTATAGTTATATATTATATAGCAGTAATTATTATTACGGCTACTACTATTTGACATTCTATTTGGTTGTTTTACCAATCTGTTAAGTTATTTTTTAAAAAATATTCTCTGGAAGGAGGGCCTGAGAGGTTTAGTTGGTTGTGCATCTGACTCTTGATTTGGGCTCAAGTCATGATCTCAAGGTTGTAAGATCGAGTTCCATGTTGGGCTCCATGCTCAATGGGGAGTCTGCTTGGGATTCTCACTTTCCTTCCTTTCTCTTTGCCCCTCCCCTCCTGCATGTGTGCTCTCTCACTCTCTCTCAAATAAATAAATAAATCTTTAAAAAAGATTCTCCTGGAAGATTCTCCCAGACTTTAGTTTGTTTCTTTACACATGGTAAACTTATTTATTGCTTTGTAGTTTGTGTTAGGACTGACACTGCTATCAGTTATTTTTACTAGTTCTTGCTTATGATACCTTGTTTCTATGTGTGCCACATTTTCTTAGATTTTATGCTGTTCATTGTCCCTGAAAATGATTCATAGGACTCTTTGAAGCCTAGAATGAAATTGCCTTCCTCCAGAAGGGATTCGCATTTGATTTTGCCAGCCCCCTAGAGACTCGTCTAGTTTGGGACCTCCTTAAACCTAGTTTAAGATTAACACAAGAACTCACCTCATCTACTCACTTCCCTTCCACCTTTAGCAAGCTTACAATATTTTTAAACAGGGACTTTTTTTTTTTTTATCATCACTCATGTACAGCAGTCCTCAGTATATGATGAATGACTGATTTTGGATGAATGAATAAATCTTTAAATTATCATACCTACCTTGTTAAATCATTTGCTCTGTGTTTACTTTCAGTTGGTTACTTAAAAGGATTACTATTTTGAATATCATTTCCAATCCTTTCTTCAAGGCATGGCTATGTCTTCTCACCTTCATAAATTCCCCAAGTTCTGTGCTGCCCAGGAAGTGATTACTTGGTAAATATTGGCTTCTGGGCTAGGACTTGCCATATTCTCCATGCTTCTACCCATGAGTGCATCAAACCACACATTTCTGGGACACCTCACACTTTCCATGAGTATTTTGAGTATTGCTCAGGGTACCTCTGGCAGTAACTCTCTATGACTCTGTGATTAGTGGACCTACCTCTAATATTTTTTTCCTGAGTACACCTGATCTTACTTTGCCAGAGTTCTCTCTATAGCTAACCTCTGATTTTGTTATCCTCTCACTCATAGACTAAGACCTCTATGGCTGTGGAATAAAGTCCAAACCTATTAGCTTGTCATTTTGCCTCCGTTATCTAGGTGGGGTAGCCAGACTTCATTAAAGAATGTGATCTTGGGGCCCCTGGGTGGCTCAGTGGTTGAGCGTCTCCCTCTGACTCAGGTCCTGACCCCAGGATCCTGGCAAAGAGTCCCACATCGGGCTCACCACAGGGAGCCTGCCTCTCCCTCTGCCTATGTCTCTGCCTTTCTCTCTTCTCTCATGAGTAAATAAATTAAAAAATCTTAAAAAAAAAAAAAAAGAATATGATCTCTGGGAAGTCAAACTCCAGCTCCACCATTTACCAGCCACATAAGCTAAACCTCTGTGTCTTATTGTGCTGATGTGCAAAAATAATTCTAGTCTTGCAAAGATAACATATGTAAAGCTCCTAGTGTCCATCAAAATAAGAATAGCCCTACAAGACATTTCGTTCTAGCCAGCTCTGAAAGGAATAGCAACTTATTCTTTTATTGTTTGTGGATATATGGATACTCAAAAAGTGAAAGATCCCTTACCCATTTTTTTCCTCTGTACCTTAGTTGTCATATAAATACAGTAGTGCCCTGAATAGTCTTTCTGAAGCTTAAATGTGGGAAAATATGTAGAGCACCTGGTTTCATACATTGTTAGGCATATAATAAATGGGAAAATATGTAGAGCACCTGGTTTCATACATTGTTAGGCATATAATAAATGCTCATTCTTTATTTCCCTTCAAACTGAGGTTTAACTTTCCTTTCCTTTGAGACTGCAGTACAATTTGTAAATCAGAGTACATTATATAAAAGAAGGGTTGTGATTCCTATCTCTACTTTTTAAAGTCCTGTTTACCCTTTAAGGCCAAGTTCAAATGACACCTACTTCATGAAGCGTCTCTGGAATCTCATTTCCACCCCACTCCTCCCCTATTCCAGCCAGAATGATAATAATACAACCAAAGGAGAGTCTTCAAACCATCTCAGATGATACTTGAATTTCCTGTATATAATAAGTACCAGTCTATAATGTACAAAGCTAAGTGGTGTTCTAGCTTCTACTAAAACATTTTTAGAAATAAAAAAATTCAGTGTCTTCAAAATAGGTCTATTTACTCCAGCTTTGGATGGCTTAAATCTCTCCCCCTATGTTTTCTGCATTTGTTCTCAGGTATGTCTGTGTTCCTCTTTAAATGTATTGCCCACAAATAAACAATTTTCCTTAAAATACCCTGTCCATGAATGCCCTTTCTTCTTCTGTAACTGCAGCTTGTGCTAACAGGTTTGTGGCGACCGTGGAGCTGTTTTCTCCTGATTGCACTTATATTCAGTTAAAAGCCTGAAATCTTCTCTTCAAATATGTGTTGGTTCTAAATGGCGTCTCTGTCTTGAATTAGTATGACTATTTTTGATACGTATGGTTGAGTTCGCTAGTATCTTGTCGGTATTGCCTGTATCTTGGTGTGTTTGGCCTGATTAAATTGCTGTGAACCTAACTTGTCACTCATACTCCCTAGAAACTGAATCTTTTCCTTGTGAGTTCTTCCAGCAGACTTCATTCCTGTTATAACACTCAGCTAGCTCATTCTGTTTTGTGCCATAGTTTATGTATTATATTATGTCACTATCTTAGGTGGGGTTCCCAAAAAGCAGAGCCTCTGTCTGGGGGCTCAAGCAGCAGCTCTTCTGTTGGGTCAAAGCCATTTTCCAGGGCAGGTGGGCAGCTAAGAGTTGTTCCAGCCAACACATAGCAGCTAGGAAATATGTGCTTAGGCTGATGGAAAGGATCTGATGGGACCCAGCAGCATTCACTACAGTCACCTGTGATTTTGAATTCTGGAGTATGGAAACTACCTATTGCTTGTTTTTGTCTCTGGAAACCTGGCTCCATGTCTTGTGCAGTAAAGGTGTTTGTGGACTTGAATCATCAAAGATCTGGAGTAAATGTTCTCTAGTTTGTACCCATTCCAGTCCACTGCCATTTGTAAAAACAGGTACTGGTAAGGAACTTAGCCAAATCTGCCCTCCACCCCACCCCCAGACCCCAACCCCAAAGCAGCAGAACCAAACTGTGCAAATGGCAGAGAGAAGGATGCGGAAGTTTATATTGCATGTTCCAAGAATCTAGTTGCCCTGTCAATACAAAAACTGTCTAAGGACCAAATGCTTAAATTCAGAATAGGCAAATAACTTCTTAAGACTGAGGAAACACATCAAAGAGCAGAATTTCAGTCTGCTACACTCAGCCTTTGAACTATTTTTTTTTAATTCTACAAAAGTAATATGCACATATTGGCTAAACATAAAGATGGTATGAAAGGGTAATAAATGAATAGTAAAGTCTATCTCTCCATCAGCTTGACTTTTATATTTCTACCCCCCACAGCTAACTGCTGTTCACATTTTCTTATGTTCCTATCCAGAAATAGTTGTATATATGCAAGCCTATGGTATTTATGATTTATATACAAAAGATGACAGTATGTGTACTCCTCTCTACCATTTTTTTTAAAAACTGATAATAGATCCTGTAGGTCTTTCCACATCAACACATCTGTATCTATCTCATTTTTTAAAATGACTGTATAAAGATCTTTCACTTTGTTTTTCTTATGGACATTTTGGTTGGTCCTAGCTTACAGAAGGTATTTTTGCTCTTACAGATTTTTCCCATTGCAAAATAAGTGTACTTTTATGTGAGGGTTATTTTGTTGTTTTTTTGCATATATGTTCTTAGCACTATTAACTGAAAAGCCTGTTCTTGCTCCTGAATAGGGACGTGGTTAGAGAATGTGGCTACCAGATTCCCTACTTGCATATCGAACAATTATGTGCCTTTACGCCTACGTTATGCTTTCTCCTCTGCCTACTTGTCTTTCAGTCTCTTCCCCAGAATGCAACTTAAAATCAGAAAAGATAAAAGTTGTCATCATTGAAAAAAGCTGAAAGTAATTCTCAAGTTCAGGTCATCGTCGTACAAGTTCTAAATATGACTTTGGTATAGAATGTAAATAACAGAATAACTGTTTTGAGAGGAACAGAAATTGTGACTCTTGTTCAGAATTTAAGAGGTTCGGTATTAAAAGCTCGTCTGATGCAAGTCTGAAAAACGCAATCAGACTTTCCAGAAATTCAGCTGCAATGTATTTAAGAGCCCTGTTGTTGTCTTTTTCCTTGCAGTGAAGTACATGCGAGAAGCCACCCCCTATGTGAAGAAAGGCTCCCCGGTATCAGAGATCGGCTGGGAAACGCCTCCACCCGAATCCCCTCGGCTAGGGGCCAGCTCCTCAGACCCCCTGTCATCACAGCCCTGCTCCTTCCATAGAGATCGGAAGAGCATCCCCCTCAAGATGTGCTATGTCACCCGGAGTATGGCCTCTGCTGACCCTGAGAACAGGTAAAGGACCTGAGATCCCCATATCTCAGCCATGTGTTGGCCGCTGAGGTTGCCAGGGCTGTGCTTGTGTTCTGAAAACAGCCAACAATTTCCAGAGAATAGCCTGAGAGGGCCCCGCTGAAATAATGCATGTGTTCAAACCAGGCCTCCTTTCCTCTCTTCCTCTACCCTTCTTCCTTTCTTTTATCCTCATGACTAATCTGTGTGCGCAGCTTTGGTTCTGGGAAGAGTTGAAGAATTGGAGTCAGAATCCAGGTGCCTTCCCTAGGACTACCATTGCTAGTGTATGTGGCTTTGCGTGAGTTTCTCAAACCAACAAACCTCAGTTTTGTCATCTGTAAAATGGGAATAATCGAAACGGATACCTCATTGAGCTGGAAATCCATGTGAAGTACGGATTTCACACGCGGAGGAAAACCTTCAAGAATATAAGGTCTAATAATATTTAGGATTGTTAGGGAGTAGGAAGCACATCAGCTCCCCTGGACGTCATGTCCTCAGCTGTGTACTTGGAAGTTTTCACGAGAGGATCCTTAATGCAGTTTTCTGCTCCAAACCTCTCTTTATGCCCAAGAGAGAAAAAGGAGTGGCTTTGATCCAACCTTGGAGTGTTATGTCTCAAAGCCTGTACACGATTTCTCCCAACGGGGGAGAGATAGCCCCCAATCCATGGTGATTATAAGAAGTCTAGCAAGATGAGCAAATATTTGGGGTCCCTGTTCCCCCAGATATCTGACTTTAACTCATCTGAACAGAAAACATCTCTTTGGGAGGAAAATAAGAGATATGTAAAGGAGAAGGAGAGGAATGAGCCAGCAAATGGGGAATCTTGGTGATCTTGGCATCTACATTCAAATGCTAAAAATAGGGACAGCTCTACTGGCCCTTATTTGTAACATGTGTGGGACAGCTGCAACCCACCCGAGTAGGATGTATTTGGCCACGTTCTGAGTCGCTTGCTGATGGGGAAAAGCCAAAGGGAAGGGGAGGAAGTTGCCTCCTTGGCTCAGAGCTCAAAGCTTTTTTCGTTCTCTTCCTAATAAGCTTGCTCAGGAAGCTGCTAGCCTTTCTGATTCTAGCAGCTGCAGGATCTAGCCGGCTCGCCTCCCATACCAGTTATGTCTGCACAGGGATCAGAGCTGTGGTGGTGGGAGAGGGAGGGGTGTATCAGCCAAAGAGGAGTCAGTGCAGGCAGACTAGAGAGGTGGCAGGATTATTCCCCGAGCCACTCCAGCCTGTTCTCTGTTTTGTTCCACTTGATTTCTGCTGATTTCCTGGGTTCGCAATTGATGTTCTGGTTACTCTGGGCTTGATCTTTCCTGGTCTCTTAGCTGCCCAATCAGACAAGTCCTTTCATCCAAAAGTCTGATGTCTAAGGTGTTAGATCTGGTGCATTCATAATTTATCGAGTGTTTCTCTTATGCTGGGCATTGTGCTAATTACTTCAGACCAGAGACTGCAAAGTGGCAGCCGACAGGTGTACCCATCCCACAGATACGGTCTGTCTAGTGTTGTAAAGAAATTTGAATTATTTACCACATTGAGTCTTTGTGGGAAATTTCATACTAGAAAGCCAGATTTCTCCTTTTCTAGAAAAATAGAAAGATGTAGTGATACCGTCAGGTCCACGTTGCAGCAGGCAGGTTTCTAACCTGCAGGAGTCCAGTAGAGGCTTCTTGTACAAGGGAATGGACTCTCCTCATCGCTCCTATTGTCATACAGGTGGGGCATTCTATTAGTTACCGCCTGGCCCTTGAAACTGTAACCCTGCCTGGTCCTCTTAACAGCCCCCTGAGTTTCACTTTGTCTCCATTTTGTAGGTAAATGGAGGCTCCGCTCTTATATAAGTTCCAAACATCATAGAGCTAATACTTGGTTTTGCTGGGTTTCAAATGCAGGCCTGTCATGTGGGTGACAGTGTCAGTTTGCCATGACTAGAAAAATGCAAACAGGAGAGACTAGGAAATATGGAATATTGTAGAAGAGATTCATGTCTGGGGAGAGAGTTTAAGTCGATGATTTCTAGGCTTCTTTCCAGCTGTGGACTGTACAGCTATCACTTCCTCCTAAGTGACCAAATTCTATTTTAAAGAATATTTTGGGAGACATCAGGCCTTCAAACATTGGAGACTTCATCTGTCAAGCCAGAGAGGGAATGCATTCTTTAAACTTTTACATCAGTGGTCTTGGAGTCCACCACTGATGGGGTGGTGCAGAAAAGCCTATCCCGCCAGGGTGTGAGAACCACAGGACAGGACTGAAGATGGGAATCCAGCTAGGTCAGAGGATCCAGGTGGGGACTTGAGTCCAAACGGACCCAGAACTACTGATAATGAGATTGACCTTTGACAGTGTGTACATATATCAGATCACCATGCTATATACCTTAAATATCTTAAGGTTTTGTTAAATATACCTCAGTAAGGCTGGAGGCAATAAAAGATCATGGTTTTAGGTGAGTCTTGACCCTGGTTGAGGAAGAGAAGAAAAAGAAAAAAGGAAACAAATGTTTTACAGTATGGGGACTGTAAAATGGGGACTCTGCAAAATCCAACTTCGTGCTGGACCCAAGACACACGTAGCTCACAGTGATTTTAAGAGGCACAAGCCACAGAGATGGGCAAAGCATACAAGGCAAATGCAAACTAACAACACTGACAAAAGGTACCAGTTTTGATTTTGATATATGAATGGGTAAAATGCAGACCAGAAGCACAAAACAGGACAAGGGACTGGTTGATGCTAAAGGTGAGTGCACAAGGGGAATTCACCAGTTGTGACTGCACACCAGATACCACAGCAGGGGCTTTTATAGCAGAAACCGTAGATGATGCAGGAATAGAAATGTTCTAATAGTAGGTAATTCAGCGTACTCTCAGCCCAAGTGGACAAAAATCGGTAAAGATAGAAAAGACCCAAACCACGTAATTAATAAGGGAGGTCTGGATACATCACAAACTTTCTACACTGATGATAAAGAATACCCTTTCCTTTCAAATCCAGGCTAGAACATTGGCAAAATTAACTATAGGTTAGCTCACCAAAAAAAAAAAAAAAAAAAAAAAAAAAAAATGCAGTAGATTCCATTGAGGTAGGGATGCTGTAGACAACATTATCTGATGATAGTGGAATATAATTAGAAAATTATTTGCAAAACTGAAGCACAGAAAACCTTTCTTCTTGGGTTTTTAAAAGCTCTCTATGAAATATCTCTTGGGTCAAAGAGGAAATAGAAACTGAAATTGTAGCATTTCTTAAAAAGTGAAAATAATGCATATGTTAAACATGAAAGAGAAAGAAGGAGAAAGGGAGAGGCGGCTCTGCTAGATCCTGGATGGAATCTTAGTTCTGCCACTTAGGTGTGAATTTAAGCAGCAAGTATCTCGTTTGATCTAAATAACACCCCTTGGGGGTCGATATTCTAATCTCTATTGTATAGACAATGAAGTGTAGTTCAGAAATGAGAGTTGAAACAAATGGTAGATCTGGGGTTCCAACACGAAGCCCACTTTCTTAATCATGATACCCCATTGCCTCTTCCTTTCACTCCTGGGAGAACAGCTCACCTGAACTGTAAGTGCCATGGCCAGGAGTTCATGGGCTTCTGGATGCCAACTGAGAACAGACGACAAGTACCACAGCATCTTGGGGCTAATCCCCTCAGTTGGTGACACACAGCTACTTAGAGTTTGCATTAAAAACTCTAATGTTCAATTTCTCAAATAGAAACAGCCATAGAACAGCAGGGAGGATTGCTGCTCTTTCTGTGGAAAAGGTCACCCAGCAGGCACTGAATCCACAAGAATATGTCACTGCTAGTGGTTGTCAATGATTACAACACTTTTTAAAAAATTCTGCTGCATAAATATCTTGTTGTTCATATTCAGCTCTTGGCTGCCCTAGTCCAGGGCTACGTCCCCAGTCCTCCAGACTCTTTGGACATATTCCCTTCCAGATGTTTCATTTCTGGCTTGCTCCCTCCCCATCCTCTACCATCTACCCTACATCCAGCTAGCCAAGGGAGGGTGAAACACTCAAAATTTATTCATTTGCTCAAGATGGTGCCCTGTCACCTTCAGCAATCTCAAAACTCCCTATTATTATGTAAAAACCTTACAAGGTTCTGGCTCTTCCCTAAATGTCCAGTTCCTCCCATCTCATCATTTATGCCCAGCCACCCTTAAATAATTCACATCCCTGACAACTTCCTAGATACCTTTTACAATTCAGCATAGGTGAGGCACTGGTCCCACTATGCCTTGTGTGTAGATCTGTCCCTGATGGCCCTTTATTATGACTTGAGATTTTTTTCTTATGTGCCTACTTAGTTCTGAAAGTCATTAAGACCCTTGGGGTCTGGAACACCCATGTTATCATTTTAAAATTCCAGCTTTCTAGGACATTGCTTGATAAGAAGCAGGCATTCAAAAATATATGATATGTTAATGATGAATGGCATATTTATCTGTCCATTTTTGGTATTTTTAGCTTCTCAAACTTTAAAACCTTGGGAATAAAAGAACAAATAAAAACACAGTTCTATCCTGCCAGGTTTAGCAAACTTAAGTAAACCGGAACAACCCATTCATGAAGACTGACTGGGTAAAAGCTGATGGACCCTTATGGGTAGCATATGAAGCTTTTGTCATGACTAGGTGCTCTGGTAACAGACTCTATTGTAGATCTTCATGGTTAAATTATGAAGTGATGCATTATTACTATTTTCCTTTTTTAAGTTTTAAAAAGATTGTTATTTATTTATTTAAGAGAGAGAGAGAGAGAGAGAGAATGAGCAGGGGAGGGGCAGAGGGAGAGGAAGAAGCAAACTCCCCACTGCACACAGAACCCAACTCAACTCAGGCCTCGATCCCAAGACCTGGAGGTCATGACCTGAGCTGAAGGCAGACACTTAACCAACTGAGCCACCCAGACACCCCTGAACCTTGCTTGAAAAACTGCATTTCTGTTTACCATATACAAGTGAGAAATTCACAGAAGATGTTGTTGTGGTTTCAAATGGAGATGCTCCAGTCAGCACACAATGATTCAGAGGATATGATCTGATAAGTCCTGTAGGATATGGAGATATGTTGTCACAAAGTGCCCTCAGTGATGTCCAGTGCCCACGTTTCAGCCACAGAGGATCAAAAACATGATTAGTGGTGTGGTGACACTGGATCCATCTCTATGGGGTGGCCTCATAATAAGCAAAACAAACGCAGTTGTCAAGCAGATGTAAACACTCAACATAGGACAGTATGGATGTCCTTCCATTACAGACAAATGTCTGTAATGCAGACATTTGCATTACAAGGCAAATATAAAAATAAGTGGAATATCAGAACATCAAGTAACAAAAACAGTATGGACTTTCAAGGCAGCCTAACCAATCCGTTCCCTTCTTGTGGGAAATTAAATTGTTGCCAAAGCTATCAATACAAGAGATGCTAACAAACCTTAAGAAGTGTATTTTAGACAAGGAATCTGAAAGTCACCCCTTCTGGGATCAGGAAAGCTTTGCCAAGGTGGCCATTATGGTAATTAATGCTTTACTGCGACCCCCATCTCCTTTGGGCTGTACTTAAATGGGCAGGGCTCCCCAAAGTAGATGGCTCCCCTCTTCTTCTGTTCACCCAGTATAGTCCTCATGGGGATCAGAACATCGGACTTAGTTTTAGCTCATCAAATTAAATCACTTTCTAGTCTTGGCTCATCAGCGTTGCTCCCATATCATTTTGTTCTGAGTTTTAAGTCACCCTAAGTACTTTCGTTACACTTTTGTAAATATATGGCCTTTTGGCGACCACCAGAAAAGAGTAATCATCTTTCTAGTTTAGCTTTATTTCCTTCTTCACCCAGTGTTTGGGGGCACACTATTATCCCCTTCACCCAAAGCTGATGTAGAGTTCTCAACCAAACTCTTTAACCTTGGAGTACTATTGAAAAGGCCCCTCCATTAGTCCCTCCAGAATGAAGATTCATGGGTTCTATCCATCTTCTCTCCAAAGTAAATACTTGCTTCTCCTTTTCAGAGGCTCACAAAATGTGTATTTTCTTGGTTCTCTTTTCGTCATTCTTGGTTAGACACACCATTGTGGCCTCATAACTGCCAGCACACCGTGATTGACGTTGCATTTTGGAAACAAAGGGAAAATGTAAAATCGATTTATGATGGTGCTGTAATAGTAAGTGGACATAATTTCAGTGTCTCAAACAGAAAAGGCTCAAATTAACCAACCACTCACTAATATCAGTGAGTAAAACTCTGGAGTTGAGGTTAGAAGGTAGGAGTTTGAATCCTAGTTCTGTCACTCCCTTTCACTTTAGATAAATTACCAAATCTCTCTGATTCCCAGCTTCCTTATCTACAAAATGTGCTTGCTAAAACTGACCCGTTTAACTGTTGTGATGATTTGGTGCCAGTTTAGACATCCCCTAATTCCTGGCAGCATAACTGTGCCATCAATGCAGCTTTCAATCAAAATATCCTCAGTCCTGGATACAAGGGGAGGGAGGGTTCCCCCCTCCCCCCAGCAGACAGAAGTTTCCAGGTCATCTCCTCAAGCTGTTGAGCAGAGATTATTTTATAAGACATTCTTTCACAGAGGTTTTTATCCTTTTGGGATTTCTGGCTCTCTGCAGGAAATTCGTTCCAGTTTCCCAAGTCTTGGGCTCGCAGAGTCTTAACTATCATATATGTGTTGAACTCCAGGTCCTCAGCCCACCCCCCCTACTACTGACCTGTCATAACCCCTCTCTGCTCCACTTTCTAGGGATGCTTTATGATCTACTTGAATAATGCTCATCACCCTTGTTTTCAATGCTGCCCCCCTTTTTTTTGACATCTAGGAGTTATCCTTTCTTTTTTGCAACCTCAGTGGTACATTAAAGCCCAAACAAGCAGGGTCTCCTGGGTGGCTCAGTTAGGTGTCTGTCTTTGACTCAGGTCATGATCTCAGTTCCTGGGATCGAGTCTGGCATGGGCCTCCCTACTCGGTGAGGAGTCTCCTTGTCCCTCTCCCCTACAACTTGTATTCTCTCTCTCTCATAGTCTTCTCACTCTCTCTCAAATAAATACATAAAACCTTAAAAAAAAAAAAAAAAAGCCCAAACCAGCAAACCTATCTTATCACATCTGGTATATCCAGGTGTTCATAGTAGAAGGGTTTCTGAATGTGTGTAGAGTACGATGGACCTGGAAGCCTCTTCACATGACTAGATTAAACTTTTACAGTAATGTATAAAACTAAAATCAAACAAACAAAAAAACCCTGTGAATATATTATCATTTGTATGATCTACCACTTTCATTTGAAAGTGCAGACTTCCGTCTACCACCAGGAGCACCATTTTGGTGATGCTTAGTCATCTGTCTGTATCTATGTCTCTGTTACCTCTGTCTCTCTGTCTGTCTATTGCCTCTGTTTACTAAGCTTCTATCACGTATCTATCTATCATTTACCTATTTTTGCTTCTTACCTTGACAACCCCTGGGGAAATATTTTTATTATTATAGAAGGGTATGCATAAAAAGAGAAATGACCTTGGTGTTTCATTCAACAATGCTCACATTCTGCTTTTGAGAAATACAGCAGTGAAATATATGGTAACAAGTTCAACAATTTGTTTAAAGGTGTTGGGAAGGGAAAGTTCCGAGAGGTTGGGCTGAATTAGTCAAAAATCTGAAAAATGAAATAAAGTCCTAACTGGTTGTGTTCTTTTTTAAGTGTCCATAATTAGGCAGAGTAAGAGGGCATGGCTTTAGCATTCATAACAGACCTAAGAAAATAGATAAGACACTCCTTTTTGAAAGTTATTTTAAATGAAAGTTTAAATGTTATTAAAACAAAGACAGTTTAAAAAAACAAATACATCCAAAAGATTTATTATTAAAAAACAATTGGCATTTATCATTTTTTGGAAGCTATTTATAAATTAATTGAGAGACTCATATCTGAGATCTGGAAAATTTTCTCATGTTACGTGTTTGGCACTATCCTCCTCTGTTTACTTTGTTGTTGTTGTGTTTTTTTTTTTCCTCTCTCTCTCTCTCTACATCTGCTGTTGGAAAGGTGACCTCCTAGATTGATTTTCTAAGTCTGTTTCTTTCTCTCTTATTTCTATCACATTAAAAAAAAAGTTTTTGTGACCTATCTCGTGAATATAGTGTTTTAATTTTACCTATTATTTTTTAGCTCTTTTTTTCTTTTGTTCTCTGTTCCTTTTTAATGGAATTCTGTTCTTGTTTTATGGATACTATATTTTCTTCTTAATTCTTGGAGATGGCAAATTGGTTTTGTTATTTTTGTCCTGTCTCTCCTGTTATTATTATTATTTTTGTGTCTGTTTATTTGGATCTTCATCTAACTAGCTGGAGTTTTCCTCAACTGTTTGGTGATCCTTTGCTAGGATCATTTTTTATACTGAAGGATGAAGAAACCTTTCAGAACCCACATGTGAGAAAGGGGGTCATCAGTTGGTGGGAATTCACATACAATTACTGTTTGGCAAGTCAGCCTTACCAGAAGACCTCTTCCAATTCTGCGAATGTTGGTGTTTGGAACTTCTCTCTGGATCCATTGAGTTACTTAAGAAGAATTATCCAGTCTTCAGGTGTGGGTGGTGGGGAGAACACCTGGTTGTCATCTTTCTGAAAGTCTCACCACTCAGTTTGAAGACCTCACATGGGACCCTGTTTTTAGCCTTGCCTCACCTTTAACTCTCTCTCGGGAGGTTTCAAGCCCCTGCAGGTTGTACGGAGCCACGGAGCTCACACTTCTCTAGAATTCTCTCTGTAGCCCTTCAGGTTGTAACGTTTCAGGCTCCTTTTTCACTCTGGGCTGTCTGTCTTTCAGACACTGATCCATTGCTGTCTGTCCTTCAGACATGTATTGAGCACTCGTTCTCTGCTGGGCTTATACATATTTTACTGGGATCTTTTAAGGGAGAAGAGATGAACACGAATGGCCAAGCTACTGTTTTCCCCCCAAAAGAACCCTTGCATAATTTGCATCTTTGTATACAACAGAGTGCACAAAAGGTTCATTTTAATGAGCTTAAAAAACATTTTCATAGCCTTGTTATTTTTAAGAAAATCTGTTTCCTCCAGATAAACTTGAGTATTCATCCTAATTATCATACATTTTTAATCAGTGGGTGATGAATTAGTAAGGTTTCCCTGGCAATGGTAAGCTAGTGAAAAACTATTTTTGGATAGCCTTGAGAAAAGGAGTTGAGGAGAGTGCTCACCAAGCATGGTTCTGTGATTTCATCAATACCCAATAAGACGAGTTCATTTTAGTTCATTCCTGTGCCTCTAAGCACCATTCCAGGAAAATCTCAGTTTCTCCTCTTTTAAGAACATTTCAAAAGGTTGAACTTGACCATCTGGGTGCTGAGAGACTTTTGCTAATGTTGACTCTCAATATTTAGGTCTTGATCCTTTGCTCTTGATACATTAATTGAACTCCATTTGGTTTGCAAAAAGCTGCCCCAGGATTTTCCAGCAGAGATAATGAAGCCTCTGAAAATAACCCAATGCTCTGACACAGGCATCCTCTTATTCTAGCAGGTTATCACCCGCTATGGGATGGGTAGAAGAGGGAGAGAGAGGGCTCCATAGAGCAGCCCCTGCCCTCCTTCCTCAACACACACATAGAATTTAACTTGCTGCAGGGTTGATGATTTGGGGGCACAGATTACTGCAGATACATTGAAGCAACACTTAGACATACAAGTTCTGTCTATAGACAGGTACTTTCTTTGTTCTTCAACAATACTAGAATAGGAATTTTCACCTTGCTAGTCCATTCAACCTGGTTGAAATTTCTTTCATTTTCTTAAATTTCAATATTTTGATAGACAGCTTTGTCTATTCAGGGTTTTTGCTGGGTCCCAAGCTGCTGCAAAGGCACACTTCTTGCCCTGACACAGCTTACTGTCAGGTAGGGAGTATGCATAAGTAAGCTGGCAGTTATAAAACAGTACTCTAAAAGGTGATGCAAGAAGAAAGGATGGAAAAGGATGGAAAGCTATGGAAGCTCCTTCATAGGAAGACCACCCAATCCATAGTTCTGTTTTTGGAGGGGCATCGGTGGTGGCAATGGGGAACGATTGTCAGAGGAAATGATGTCTGTATTGAGATGCATGTGATAAAATAGAAGTTAGCCGGGTCAAAGGTTGGGGAGGCAGACAGAGAGGGTATTCTTGGCAAAGGACATTATATGAGTCTAGGCACCGAGGTAAGAAAAAAACATAGCTCTGTTAAAGAGCTAGAAGAAGGTCAGTGTCTTTGGAGTAGTCCATAAGAAGAGTGTATCCAGAGTATGCAGAGATGGTCATGATCTGAGCTAAGCCACTTTATGTTTTGGACTTTATCCTAGATGGGGTCTGCGGCAGGGGAATGACACCACAAAGATCCCTCTGGCTTCATAGTTAAATGTGGACTGCAGGGACCAGAGAGGAGGCTTGGGTAGCAGTCAGAGGGTTATTGCAGAAATTGAGGTGAGAAATCATCCTGACTTCTACTGGAGTAGAACAGGAGCACCAAAGAGAAGTTCAGTGTACTTGAGAGATTTTAAGGGCCAGAATCTGCACGAGTTCCTGACAAAATGGACTTAGAAGCATGAGGCAAAAGGAGGAGTCCAGAACTAGTTTTGCTCTGTTGCCCATGGATGCAGAGCCATGGTCAGTCACACCTGAGCCCTATTGCTAGGTGGTTACACTGGTGCTCAGTGAATGGGACTGAGGACCAGCATGTTTTGGTGGAGGGTGGGAGTAGGTAGAAGCATAGGACAAGAATAGGCCTTTGGAGATACTGCCTTGATTGAGAATTAATTGAGAGCATGACTGTCTTTTGACAGTCTTATGTCCCTACTTGGATTTTCAAGTTCGATGAGAGCAGCATGTCCTGCATTTCTTTTGCATTTGCCCTCATTCTTAGAACGGCATGTAGAAATGACTGTGTAAATACAGAACGGCAATTGCAGTGATGTTGGTCAGGGTGACTGGTGTCACTCATGAAGCGTTAATTGAAGAGTGTTGAAGGAAGGGACCATTTCCAGAAGAGCAGGTTGTGTTAGCAGAACACTTTTGTTAGAGAAGCACTCAGGGCTCCAGGGCGCAGCAACCAGAGGAAGCTGCTCCCACCCTAGGAACTGAGGAGCAAAGAGAGAAAGTTACTGCAGCCTGGAGAGGACTGGAGCCCCTGGAGATGCACTGTGGCCCAGGGAGGGTGGGGGTATGTAAGGATCCTAACCTTTCTCCCTCATGCCTTAGGATCTCCTGGTGGTGCTTCTGATTGGAAGTCTAAGTCTAGGGAGCCTGAATACAGTTTTATTCTTAGGGCACAAAGCAAGGAAAAGAAGGGGAGAGAAAAATCTGGAGGAAGCAAAAACAAAAAATAAAATCATGAAAAGTGTATTTATATTCTGTCTTTTTGAAAATAGGCCTGATATAATGTAACACATGATCACTAGTTATAAGAGAAAGGTGGTTTGGGGCACTTCATTGGCTCAGTCGGTTGAGGGTCTGCCTTCGGCTCAGGTCATGATCTCGGGGTCCTGGGATGAAGCCCCACATTGGGCTCCCTGCTCAGCGGGGAGTCTGCTTCTCCCTCTCCCTCTGTCCCTCCCCCTATTTGTGTACTCCCCCTCCCCTCTCAAATAAATAAATTCTTAACTCAACACTTCATGCCCTGACTTTGTTGGATGAAAACACCTTGGACAGCCCCAAATCCATACTTACAAGGTCCTGCTTCATAACCTTCTAGATGGTTATGCTCCTTCTAGAGTTTTGATCAAGATTTCTTTTATCCACAGTGAAGCCAGAGAAAAAGACAGTCTATTTCACTCTGTCTGGAAGCTGCAGAAGGGCCGTGCAGCAGGGAGTGGTCAGGGCACTTTAGTTGAGAAATGGCTTTCATGGTGGATAGTTGTCCTCTCATCGGACAGCAGACATTCAGAAGGAGTGTCCTCTTCCATTAGGACTGGGGAAGCCAAGTAGGAGCGCTGCTGTCACTGCACTGAACTGTTTTTTTTTTTTTAATTTTTTTATTTATTTATGATAGTCACAGAGAGAGAGAGAGAGAGAGGCAGAGACACAGGCAGAGGGAGAAGCAGGCTCCATGCACCGGGAGCCCGACGTGGGATTCGATCCGGGGTCTCCAGGATCGCGCCCTGGGCCAAAGGCAGGCGCCAAACCGCTACGCCACCCAGGGATCCCCTGAACTGGTTTTAACAGTGACACAGCCATAGACAGGGAGAGATGTGAGGAAGGGGTCTGTTTGACCAGTAACTGTTCATCAGTGGAAAATCCTGCAAATCCTTTTAATGTTAATTTTCTCTTGTCTAAAAGGCCAGATTATTTACTCTTGATAGACACACTTGCAATTGTAATGTGGTACCTTTTTTTCCCCCTAGAATAAAACTGTCTCCTCCACCTCTGTTATGAAACACACAGTAAAGGCCAAGTAGGTGCAATTTGTTTTTGTTTCCTGTACTGTTAAATATTCAGGCAATCAGAAAGTGTTTCCTCATGTTACCTGGAAACAAAACACTCGACCCAGAAGTTAGAATTCTTGGAGCTAGTTTCTCAAGCTCTCTGGCAATATTTTTTGTTGGATGTGTTATGCAATCTTGAAAAGATGATTGACTTTCAGGCCAGGCCAATCTGAGTTTCATTGCTAGCTTTTCTACTAATTACCTGGGTAGCTTCGGTCAATTTACATATCTTCTTTGAATTTTTTAAATATATAAAATTAGGGTGATAGTGTTTCTGTTTAAGAATTAAATAAGTTGGTATGTCCCTAACAGCTTACACCCAAAGTAGACACTTAGCAAGTGTAGTCTCTTCCCATTTACCTCTTTTTTTCTATTCTAGAAATATCCATCCCTCAGAAGATCACCAAAAGATTCTTTCACTGGCATGAAGATGCATTAGGAATTTTTTTTTAGATAGTTTTTTTAAGTGCAGGGAAAGCCCTGGGTGAAATACTGAGTTGAAAAGTATGAGACAGCTGTTTGGACAGATGAAGACCACATTGTGACTAAACGTTTCTGTCTGATGCTGCAGCTATAGTAGCTGGCAGTTTGAAGAAGTGGGTCAATTTGCAAATAGTATCCTTAGATTAATTTCTCCAGGAAAGACAGAGACAGGGCTTGAATCACTAAAAGAGGTGGAATTTTACCATGGCCACTACAGTTTCATGGAAATAGTCCAGTTGAGCCTTGATGGCAGAAATCTCCAGCCCCCTGTCAGATATGAAGAGAAGGAGAGTGACAGTGAGCCAGAGTAGGAATTTGAAACAGCATATTTCTGCTGATGCCATAGTTCCCCTAGGATCCTATTGACTTCAATTTATACCAGGCTTCCAGGCTTCACAAGTCTATTATCATTATGTATGTATACAGAGTTACAGTGCTGCTCATGAGTGGCCAGCAATGTAGAACGTGTGTTTCAATCATTTTTTTCTAGTTCTACACATCTTTCTACTGTGTTCCATCCATCTTTTCTTTATTAATCCATCATAAAATGAGAAGTACACCATTTTGAGGCATATGCTTACAATTTTTGATGTCTTGGAGGAGAGAGAAGAACTAACTAGTAATTCCAGCATTGAGCTAAGTGAACTAACCAAATCTCCGTTTACAATCCAGTGTTCAGAGTGGCTAAGAACTCATGAACAGTAGCTCTCTTAGAAGTCTGAATGTTGGGATCCCTGGGTGGCGCAGTGGTTTGGCGCCTGCCTTTGGCCCAGGGTGTGATCCTGGAGACCCGGGATTGAATCCCACGTCGGGCTCCCGGTGCATGGAGCCTGCTTCTCCCTCTGCCTGTGTCTCTGCCTCTCTCTCTCTCTCTCTCTCTCTCTCTCTGTGTGTGTGACTATCATAAATAAATAAAAATTTAAAAAAAAAAGAAGTCTGAATGTTATGGTGGAAAGAACTTGTGGCTTTGAAAACCCACAGACCTACATTTAAATCCTAGCTCTTTGTGGTCTTGGACACCTAATTTTACCTCTCTAAACCCCAGCTGATCCACCTGTAAATAATAAAACAATGAAAGCAGAATAAGAGCCATTTTTCAGAATTTTTACACAGATTAAATGCCTCTCAAGATGAGGGGTATATACCACCTTGGAAAAGGTTGGTTTTACCAGAGAGTATATAAAGCCACTGAATGAAAAGGTGTACCTTCCGGGAACATGAATTCTGCTGTGAATTTTTGGAGAATAGAATTTGTTATAGAGTTCTTTCATATGAATTTTAAAGCTATAAGATGAGATTTAAAACAGATTTATGCTTGCAGTTATTTTAGCTCAAACCTAGATTCTCTAAAAGTACAAGTTCACTCATTTCAACAATTAAGAGTTCTCAGAAAGTTGTTAGAGAAACTAACAACTTATATTATGTATATAATAATATTTGGTAAATGTTTATCAGTCAGGCTACAATGGAAGAAACAGAGACCAATCTAGGGGACTTAAACAGAAAGGTATTTAAGGAATTAGTTACTTACAAAAAATGAGAAGGCCTTAGCCTGGGTCTCCGTTAATAGCCCTCAGGAGTTTATAAAACTGTTGTATTCAAAAAAGTAGAGAACCAGGGGATTGCCATTGGAACTACCAAAATGATGCAGGACCAGAGAAGTGATCCAGGAATCAGGGAACTGGGATGAAGGAACTGGCACCTCAGGGACACCTAGGGGGCTGGTGATGGGACGTGGGCACTCCCAGCCGGCTGCTGTTGCTTCTTGCTTTTGACCCTGGCATTCTTGCTTACGAGCAGTGGTGGTCAAAACTTCAGGCAGTCAAAATTTCCACCTTCCCAACCTTCTGGGAACACATAAAACATATATTCGGCAGAATCTAATATATTTAGAAAACCTTACTTATAAGACAATCTGGGAACATGTAATTTTAAGTTAAAAAAATTTTTTTGAGCATTCTCTGTTGTGAAGAGTGTGCAATGAGGTTGAGTTGCACACAGTATCCATTACACAGCGTTGGCTACATGGTAGGAGCCCAAGAAGTGTGAAAGCTCTTCCTTTCCCCTGTCAGGACTCAGAATAAAAGCTTAAAGGAAACTTTGCACCTTGATACAGTTGGAGGAATTGTGGCAAAGATAGTACCTCTCCTACTACATCAGTTTTGCTGAGTTTTGGAAATAGGTTGTAGTGGCAGAGACACCCACCAAATAGTCCTTTTGTTCCCCTGAATTTCCAAGTCTTCGTATAGTTTTTTTCAGGCCTTGTGACTAATTCTGGCTAATGAAATATGGGCAGCAATAACATGTGTGCTTTTGGGCTGAGGCACTGATGGGCACATGTGTTCTGGGAGTTTTAACTTTGAAAGAGTGGAGTTTCTTTACACCTGGCTTCCCAAGTGAACTAATGGAGCAGATCACCATGCTTCCGCCATACCCCACGTCACACCTTTTTGGGAATATGACATGCTATTCATAAACTTTGGTTATGTTAGATGGCAGATTTCAGGACAATTTGACACCACAGCATAAATCTATTGTGACCCATGTGATCATCATGGAAATGTCAAGCTGATTAATATTTACTGGGACATAGCGGTAATTCTCATGGAGCTAGGCATCTTTAGTAAATGAAATTTTTTCCCCTCTCTTTCCCACCTTATATATTCCCCCCCCCAATCAATATAGTGCCCCCCCCTACATTATATAGTTTTTAATGTAAAATCTAAAAGCAACCATATGGCTTCTTTTTTAGTTGACATTATCCAAGTCTCGAGTGAGCATGGCCTAACAGTACCAGATAAAGGACCACCGGGTCTTTTCACACTAAGAACATGTGAAGCGTGCTTTGTTATTGCAGTTTTAGGTATAACATTGGGAACTGTTATTATTTGTGGCTAATGCTCTTTCCCTGTGGATCTAGAGGATACCTTTGTCCAAAAGGAAGTCATGTCTCTGTTTATTTCAGCAAAAGTAGATGTGACTAGAGTATAATCAGGTTCTTCCCCAGCTAAAATACGAGAATTTGTGTGTATGGTCATGGCCTTTCCAGATGATAATCACTTACGTTCGAAGACAAGACCACCAATTTTTGGCAAATGAAGAACAGAGACTTAAGAATGTTCTCCTCTCATATTTACCCTCACCTTTACAGATCTCTCTTATTTTCATGCAAATCAGTTTCCACTGCAATAATTCTCAATCTCCTTTTTTTTTTTATTCTTGTCATTGCAGCATGGGTATGAAAATAAAATGACATGATGTATGTTAAAGTATTTCATAAGCTATGAAGCTGAAGAATGTAAGAGAAAAACAGGCCTCACTAAAGAATTCTACACCTCATCACCCCTTCACTGGGGCCAGCAAGAAACCCAGAGCTTCCTCTGGCTGACTCTCCATGTGTCATCCTGGGTAGCTCTTGCCGTGTGGTGGTTTCACATTTATTTGTGTCTTTATTTGACTAACATCTGGCTCTGTCACTAACTCCGTGAGTACAGTGGTCTGGTTTGCCTTTGCTTGTCAAGCTAACCCTAGCGCCCAGCCCAGTCAGTGACTGGCTCAGGGCAGGCCTTGAATAAAGAGTTGTTAGACTGAGGTATGTGCCAATGGATGGACTGATGAGCCCATGAGAGAGAGAGAAGGCAAGGAAGACCCAGGAAATAAGGGTGGAGCTTCTCAGCTTCCCCACTCAGCATTCGTAGGGTCTGCAAGTTACCACTGACAGGGCCAAACAGATGCTTAGGATTTCTTCTGGTATGATCTTTGTGGTGCCTTGGAAGTTCCCCAAGATACTCCTGGTCCCCAGATGGGAAAAAAAAAAAAATTCCTTCTTTACAATGATTGCCTCAGTCTGTATATTAGGTTGCCAAAAGCTTGAGGCCCCATTTCTGAGAGGGAAAGTATCTGTTACGGCACAGCATTTGTGTTTTACAAGGAACCAGGACTGTGACCTCTGCTAGCTTATTTGTAATAGTTGGAAGGCTTTAATATTGTGAAGGGCTCCAAGTAGCTCCCCTACTTCAGTGTGACCAGTGTTCTGATTACAGTTGCAGGCCTCTAGCTTAGAAATGCTGGTGAACTCAAGCCCACAGGGGCTGGCAGGGAGCGGTGGGCGGGGGGGGGGGCGGGGGGGGGCTCAGGAAGGTCAGCATGTCTCCCCTGGGTTTTAGGCCCACGCCCTGGAGCTAACCAGTCACGATGGATCCAGAGGGCCCCAGCTGCAGGCACTTCTGGGAATCCACTGCTCTGTGCTGTCCAACTGTCCCCACATTGACCTGCAGAGCCCAAGCAGAGAGGATGGCTTACAGCCACAGGAAGTCAAAATCCAGCCTGCAGAAGCATTTTAGTCAGGGTCCAACCAGGAAAACAGACTATCTAGGCATTTTATATCTATTTTTATTTATTTGGGGTTGGGGGGAGCATTTTAAACAGAGGGAATTTAATGCAGTGAATTGGTTATAATGGTAAGAGATAAGCTGGGAAGCCAACACAGGTTTGCCTTCCCTCTAGCCCTCTTGTCTCTCCCCCAGTGTCTCTTATGTGCAGAGGCCATGTGACACAGAAGCCTCAGGTAATCATCCCCTCGTGATATTGAGCAAAGTCAGAGAAAGTGCAAGGAATGGATTTGAGGACCAACAGTCCCAGGATGGGCCCAGGAAGGTACCTGACACATTTCTATATTCCTAGTGGTTAGCACACAATAAGTGCCATATATATATATATATATATATATATATATATATATATATATATATATAAAGATTTTATTTATTTATTCATGAGAGACACACAGAGAGAGGCAGAGACACAGGCAGAGAGAGAAGCAGGCTCCATGCAGGGAGCCCGATGTGGGACTCGATCCCGGGTCCCCAGGATCATGCCCTGGGCTAAAGGCAGGCGCTAAACTGCTGAGCCACCTAGGCTGCCCTAAATATATATATTTTAAAGATTTTATTTTTTTGTTCATGAGAGACACACAGAACAGAGACATAGGTAGAGGGCGAAGTGGGCTCCTCCATGCAGGACTGGATCCCAGGACCCAGGAATCACGCCCTGAGCCAAAGGCAGATGCTCAAACATTGAGTCACCCCTGAAGCCCAGTGCCCGATAGATATTAAATGGAACAGAATAAATGATCACTACATGGCTCTGATACTCAACTCTGTGCATTAAATGAAGCAAGTCATTTTATCTCACTGAGTGTAATCCCAAACACAAAGGAGAGACAATGTGACTTCCTATTTTCATCCTAACAGGTAGATGATTCTGATCTTTAGTGTCTTGCCACAGCTCTGTGTCACCTTCAAGAGCTTCTGTTCTCATCATACAAGACTCTCTCTGGTCAATAGCTTTATCAACGTGACCCCCCAGACTGACTCTGGAAGTCACTCTTTTGAATGAGCCCTTCATGTCAAATGACTTTAATAGAATTTCTTTCTTTGATGACATGTAAGAACCCAAGAACTTCATGGCTCTAATCCCAAATATGTTGCTCTAGGAATTCACTTTAAAACATTTTATGATTTATTTAATTATTTGTTCCTTTATTTTTTCAGTACATAATACATACATGTGGCTTACTCTGCATAAAAGGACCTGCAGAGAAAGATAAGTCCCCCTTTAATTCTTCTGCTCGAGCCATGTGGTTCTCCTCCCTAGAAGCAACCACTATTCTCAGCTTTCCATGTTGAAATGTCAACTTAAGACAGTAATTTCCCTGAATTTTCCAGGAAGCAAATATATTCGTTTTCTAGGCCTATAATAACAAATTACTAAAAACTGAAAGGCTTAAGACCACAGAAATTTATTCTTCCACAGTTCTGGAGACATTTAGTTTGTTCTTCCCAAAGGATTTGAGGAAGAATCCTTCCTTGCTTCTTATGTTTCTGGTGGCTCCCAGCAATCCTTGTCATTCCTTGGCTTATAACTAGTTGCAGCAATCCAAGCTCTATATGTCTTCACTGGCCTTCTCTCAGTATGTGTATCTCTGTATCCTCTTTTTTTTTTTTTTTTTTTCTTTTTTAGAAGAGAAAGAGAGAGCATGTGTGCCATGAATGGGGAAGGAGGAGCAGAGGAAAAAGAAGAGAAAGAATCTTAAGCAGGCTCCTTGTGGAGCCCAATTCAGGGCTCAATTTCACAACCCTGAGGTCATGACCTGAGCCAAAATCAAGAGTCAGACATTTAACTGACTGAGCCACCCAGGTGCTCCTGTATCCTCTTCTTCTTCTTCTTTTTTTTTTTTTTTTGTATCCTCTTCTTATAAGAATACTAGTCATTGGATTTAGGGCAACCCTAATCCATGATGACCTCATTTTAACTAAATTGTATCTGTAAAGAGCCAATTTCAAGTAAGGGGTCACCTTGAGGTTCTAGGTAGACAAAATTTTTTTGGGGGGGATATTATTCAACCCACTATAACAGGTAATAATGCATTTGTAATTTCACCAAAGTCATACTTATATGGTGGCAAGGGTGGGGCTAGGGGCAGTCAGTGATTAAAAATACAGATTCCTGGTCCCATCTCAGATACACAGAATTGGAACATACACAGAAGGAGCTTAAAAATCTACAGTTCTAACAAATTTTCTCATTATGTCTAATCATTAAGTAAGTATGGAAAGTCTTCTTTTGAAATAAAAGTAAAAGTCCCAAAGTATAAAACTTGATCCAGAAGACTTGGGTCAAATACTAGCTAGTAACCGTCGGCTTTTTATCTAATGCTTTTGGGCCTCAGTCTTCCTATCTATAGAATGGCAGTAATAATAATGGTAGCTGCATTGTACTAGAATGTACTAGCAATATCCATTGCTAGAAATGGAAAGGGCACATGTTTAGGGATTCTAGATGTTGCAGAGCATCTAGCAGGCAGATCTGGGACGTGAACCCAGAACTTTTGAGTCCGTGTCCATTGTGCACTTACCACTGAAACCTGTCTTGCTTTTGACTGAACAGAGGAATTGTACACAGGAGTCTATTAAAGAGCTAATTTCTCTCAAGGAATATTAAATTTGATTCTGTTCACAAATCCATAATATTTGCACACATACCAGAAAGTACTTAGTGAGTAAAACAATATGTAATTTGACACTTTGGTGACATCTTCCATCTAGAACTATCTACTTAGACCTTACCACTGCTAACCCCTAATAGAGCTGTTTCTCAAGCTACCAGTCATCACACAGCTACCATCACACAAATATCACCTGCTCTGGGCAGTCGTTTATGTCTCCTTCCCTCCAGATAGAATCATTGCTATTATTCTTTTTAAAAATTTTATTTATTTATTTATTCATGATAGACAGAGAGAAGAGAGAGAGAGAGAGAGAGAGAGGCAGAGACACAGGCAGAGGGAGAAGCAGGCTCCATACCGGGACCCCGACATGGGATTCGATCCTGAGACTCCAGGATCACGCCCTGGGCCAAAGGCAGGCGCCAAACCACTGAGCCACCCAGGGATCCCCTCATTGCTATTATTCTGAGAAACCCCAACCATTATTATTATTTTTTTTTTGGTACTTTCTATACTAAGACCAAGGCAGTAAAATGACTAAGGACTGTACTTTGAGCCCAGCCCTTTCTGACTCCAAAGTTTATATGGCATAGAACTATTACTGTACTTTCTCTCTCTCTCTCTCTCTCTCTCTCTCTCTCTCTCTTCAAATCCCTCCCCAAATTATCCTAACCATTCTGTATGGGGTAAGGGAAGGTAAATCTGTTTCCTCCAATGAACTGTGATTCCTTCTACTCACTCATTCCAAAGCAAAAACTCTGTTTCATTCATTAGTGTGTCTTTAAGTCCAGGACAGTGTTTCTCAAAATGTGATCCCAGATCAGAAGCATCAACATCACCAGGAAATTTGTTGGAAATACAAATTCTCAGAGGTCCATGGGTGGGACCCAGTGATCTGTATAGTTCAACAAGCCCTACAAGTGATTCTGATGCACACTGAAGTCTGAGAACCACTGTAGGACAACATCTCCTCCTACCTGCTTTCCAAAACAAAGTTGAATTCTCAGACATCTGTGAACTCTTGTTGACAACCATTGCTGAAGCAGCTTGGTAGCATGCCTGACATCACATTATCATTGCTTGCTTCTCTCTCTGAATTGATTTTTTAGTGCAGGGGTTTGATCTAGTGCATACTTAAGTAGCCAGAGCCTTGTTCAGTGCCTGACATATAGTAGGTGCTCATTGCATGTCTGCCAATAGAATGTATGAATTCACAAGTAGAAGGAAAGCTAGATCTGTGCTTTTGGGAACACGATATGTTTTTAGAATCTGGAAGGAACCTTAGAGAGTGGTTTATATCAGAGTAAACTGAAGCTCTCAGTTGAGAAGGCCCAGGTTATGACAGTGACTTTGTGGAAGAATGAAACATGAATGAGGTCTCTGTCTTCCAGCACCTTGTGACTCAAAGTATGTTACATCAGACAACCGGAGCAATGCATCCATCACCTGAGGGCTGGTGAGAAATACTGGATCTCAGGCTTCACTTCAGGCCTTTTGAACCAGAATCTGCATTTTAATGTGATTCATCTCATTACAGTTGGAGAGGCATTTTCATTTTGACTAGACCACTGGGCTTTCACCAAACTAATCTCTCATCCTTTAGTTGAATGTCTTTTTTTTTTTTGGTTTGTTTTCTAGAGCTGAAATTCAATTTCCTAGTGAATCCACAGGTGTGAGGAATTTATTAAGGAGGGGATGGTGATGGTAAAATTAATTAGATTCACTTAGTGCCTTAGAAATAAAGCTTTAACAAATGATTGGGAAAAGTTCCTTCAGTGCAGATGGGATAACTGATTTCTCGTTTAGAATAGCACCCACCCTGGCTCAGATCCAGGCAAAATGTCAGCTGCTCCAACTCATGAAAGGTCAACATATTGCTTCAAATGACTTTTGTGAAATGCTCATCTCAAAATTGGAAGCACTGTAAAGATGGTTATATGTAATCCAACTCCTTGATGTCATTAACCTTGTACCCTTACCCCAGCCTGCTACCCCAGCCTGCTTTGTTCCCTCAGATTCTTGGAGTGGAGGGATCATTTAAAGCTTTTATCTCCTCCTATCTGAAGTAGAGCCAGCTTTCTATCCTGGTTATGGGAGCAGAGTAATAGCATGAACTAGAGAAGTCAACAGCTCATTAGCATAAACCACTTCCCTCTAGAGTTTCAACTTCTGCCCCTAAGTCTAAGCCTAAGGGCTGCTTAAAATTAGCAAAATCATGTGACTCGAGTTTCCTATTTCCTCCAGCTGTCCTTTATGCATAATTAGAGATGGTGTTGGCAGGCACCATTAAAAGAGAGGGAATGTTAAAAGCATGGATAATATACAAGCCCTATAATCGGTTCCTTCCAAAGTTGTTTGTTGTATCTGGAAACTGATAACAGGTAGGCAGAGCCCCCTTTGGGTACGTTCATCTTTATAAACACAGTAGCTACCTAATAAATACCTTTGAGATGACATGAAGTGGATACAGTCTAATCTGTCACTTAATACATCAATGATAGTAAATACCATAATGCCTTCATTATGAAGACTCTCATGCTGAAAAGATTTTATCTTAAAGACTTATATTGATGGGCGAGATACAAGACATCCACACTGAGCAAGACGGGAGTAACCGGAACTAGATTTATCCTCTCTTCTATCTGAATCAACCAAAACACAAGTGAAATATGTGCTTGAGACCTTGGATTTCAGGCAGTGATTCCTGAGAGATGGGAAACAACACAATCCCTGAGATTGCCCTAGCTTTCTGCCTTGCGAGAGTTTTCAGGCAATGGCACAGGGACAGAGCACCCCAGTGGCACCTGAAAGGCCCCCTCAGTAGGGAAGACAGGGTAGAGAGAGTCTGGGAAGACCAACACAGCTAGCACCCACAAGGCAGGCAGTTGAGAGCAGGGAGCCACACAGAATTCTGGAGATTTGAAGAGGATCCTCTCAAGATGAGTAGAGTACTGGTCAGCATGCATGTGAGTAAACTGTGAAAGACCAAGGGGAAAACTGCCCCCCAAGGATTAGAGGTAACATTGCTCAGCACTCCCATAAGGCCAAGAATAAAGCCTCTCCTAAGGTGAGACTGGAAAGTGTCATGATTCACATAAGTACATAGAGTACAGAGAGTGCAGAGGGACAGCATTCATCCTAGATGGAACACCACCCCAGTTCTACCTAGCAAACTTTAAAAACAACACCTAAAATGATCAAATGGTTTCCAAGTAACTTGTCCTGGAAAAAAATAAACAAAACAAAAAGTTTGCTCAAGAATATTTTCAGGAATATAAACATATCCAGCACTCCACAAGGTAAGATTTCCAATGTCTCTGGCATCTACTAAAACATTGGCAGTCATGCAGAGAAGTAGGAAAAAATATGATTCCTGATGAAGAGAAAAACCAATTTTGAAATTGGACCAGAAATGACACAGATATTAGGATTACCCATCAAGGACATTAAATCAGTTCAGGTAAGTGTATTCCGTACTTTCAAAATGCTAGTTAAAGACATGGAAGATACAAAAAAGATCCGAATCAAGTTCCTAGAAATGAAAACTACAATGTGTGAAATGAAAAACACACTGGATGGTATCATAACAGAAGAGAGCCAGTAATAGAAACTGTCCATAGTGAAACGGAGAGAAAGGATAATATTTTAAAGACATGAACATAGTATCAGTGAGCTATGGTACAAATTCAAGCAGCCTAACATACCTATAGTTGGATCATCAAAGGGATCAAAGGAAGAAAAACATTTGAAGAAATAATGGCTGAAAACTATTGCAATTTGATAAAAACTATAAACTCACAGATCCATAAAAGCTCAATAAACTCTATATACAAGAAACATGCAGAAAGTGACACCAAGGTACATTATTATCAAATTGCTCAACACCAGTGATGAAAAGCTTAAAATTTGCCAAAGAAGAAAAAGCATATTATGTAGAAAAGAACAAAGAAAAGGCAGCTTCTATAGATGAATGTTTGTGTCTCTGTCCCCCCCAGATTCATATGTTGAAGCCCAATCCTCAGTGTGATGTTGTTAGAAAGCGGAGCCTCTGGGAGGCATTGAGTTGTGAGGGTGGAGCCCTCACAGTTACATTACCATCTTTTTAAAGAGATCCTAGAAAGTTCCTGGCCCCTCCCACCATGTGAGTGCAAAGAGAAGATGATGCTTTGTGAATCAGAAGTACCTCCTCCCCAGACACTGTATCTGCTGGAGCCTTGATCTTGGACCTTCCAGGATGTAGAACTGTGAGCAATAAATTTGTATTTATAAGCCACCCAGTCCATGGTATTTTGTGATAGTGGCCTGAGTAAACCAAGACAGCAACTTATTTCTTCTTAGAAGCAATATAAATGAGAAAGTCAACCAAGAACTTTACATGTACTTAAAGGAAAAATAAAAAATTGTCAAGTTAGAATTCTATATCTAGTGAAAATACCTTTCAGAAATTAAGGTGAAATAAAGACTTCTTGTGACATACAAAGGCTGAAAGAACTCGTTACTTGCAGGCCTGTACAAGAAGTGCTAAAGAAAGTCCTTCAGGCAGAAATAAAATGATGCCAAATAGAAATATGGGTTTACAGAAAAGAATGGCTCTGTCTCATTAAGATGACAACTCTAGGTGCAATGATCTGTAGGTGTATCGCCATAGTCATCAAAATCACAAAAGATTTTTCTACAGAAATTGGAGAATGGATTTAAAAAGTCATATGGAAATGCAAATAGAACATGTATACAGAAATAGCCAAACAGCTTTGAAGAAAACAAAGTGGACAATTAATACCATATTGTTCAAGAGTATTTATAAAGTTTACAGTCATCAAAAAAATGGGATACTGACATTGAGATAGATAATTGGTCTATAGAACATAATACAGAGTCCAGAAAAACTCCTCCATAGATGCACAACTGGATTTTCAAGAGAAGTACTAAGGCAATTCAATAGAGGAAGGGTAGTCTTTATGGTGAGTGGTGCGGTAAAAATGGGGTATTCAAATGCAGAGAGAGAGAGAGAGAGAGAACTTCCAATCAGTGCCTTACACTTTGTACAAAAATTAGTTTAAATGTGTCATCAACTTAAATTTAAAACCCCAAACTCTAAAACTTCGAGAAAAAGACATAAGAGAAAACTTTTGTGGATTTGAGTCAGTCTGAGATTCTACATTATGGCATAAAAATCACAATCCATAAAGAAAAATTGGTAAGTTGGAGTTCATTAAAATTAAAACTTATTCTTAAGAGAATGAGAACACAAGCCACAGACTGGGAGAAAATACTTGCAAAGCATGTATCTGATAAAGGACATATATCCAGAATATATATATATATATTCTCTCTAAATTCAATAAGAAAAAAGCAATAATACAATTTTTTTCAAAAAGGGCCGAAATTTATACAGATACTTCACCATAGAAGATAGATGGATAGGAAATAAGCACAAGAAAGATGTAAATCATCAGTCATTACAGACAGGTAAATTAAAGCCATAGTATGACACTACTACACAATTTAATTTGGCTAAAATTAAAAACACTGATTATATCAAGTGTTCACAAGGATGTGGAATTAGAATCTCCATCCATTACTGAAAGGGAATGAAAAATGGTACAAGCACTTTAAAAAAAAAGATTTTATTTATTTATTCATTTGAGAGAGAGAGAGAGAGAGAGAGGCCAGGAGAGCATGAGTCCGGGAAGGGGCAGAGGAGGAGGGAATGAGAGAATCCCAAACAGACTCCAGCTGAGCATGAAGCCTGATGCAGGGCTTAATCCCAGGACCCTGAGATCCTGACTTGAGCTGAAATCAAGAGCAGGTCACTTAACTGACTAAACCACCTAGGTGCCCCATTACAACCACTTTGATACACAGTTTGGTAATTCCTTAAAATGTTAAACACACCCACTACCTTATGTATCAGCAGTTCTACTCCTAGCAATTTACCCAAGAGAAATGAAAGCATGTATCCATTAAAAAAAAAAAAAACCTGCAGGTATTCCCAGCACCTTTATTTATAATAACCAAAAAACAAAAAGAGCCCATATGTCTATCAGGAAGGGCATGAGTAAAACAAATAGGTATATGGTACAATGGTTACTACTTGGTCATAAAAAGGAATGAGCTATTGACACACACTGCAACATGTATGAATCTCAAAATAACTATACTGTGAAGAAAAAGGTAGGAAAAAAGGAATATATATGAAATGATTCCATGCATTAAAATTATAGATTATGCAAACTAAGTTATAGTTAGAGAAATGGAGGGAAGAAGTCATCATGGCAGGTATACATATGCCTAAACTTCCTGCATACTGAAAGTACAGTTGATCATATGTCAGTCACATCTCAGCAACAGTGTTAAAAATATCAGTGCAGTTATAGAAATAATTTTCCAGAAAAACTGGACTATATGCTATTCTTAAACTCCCTTAGCATTCCTGCATCTCTGTCCCTGGTCATGGATGGTCCCAACAAACTGGAATGCCCTCCTTTCCTTTCCCACTTGTCAAAATCTTGTTATTCCATGAGCCCCATCTCAAACGTCTTTCTCTTCCTGAAGTATCTCCTGATCCTTACACTCCAATGGGCCTCCCTTGGATACTCAATGCTTCCTTAATGGCACACCTGTTGTGTCATGTATTCTAATTATTTTGGCATAGCATACCCCTCACTAGGCCATAAATGGCTTGCACTACCTCCAACTTATCTTTGTATCCCACTGCCTCATCCCATGCCTGGCAGACTTGTGCGTCCACACGTGGGTATTTTTGAATTCAATATTTAGAGGACGTATTTTCCCAAAGTTACAAGTATTAATTCATAAATCAATTGGTCACAATAGAATGCTATTCTTACTCTGCTGTAGTTTAATCTTTAATATCTAAAGTGTTCTTTCCTTTGCATTTCTGCTGCTGCCACCCCCATCCCTGCTGAGATGTTCTAGCAAATCTCATGCCTCTAATCTCTGTCCCTTCCAATACCGTCTTTCCAGTGTGGTCTCACTAAAATACAGCTTGATCATGTCCCTTGGTTAAATGAAGTTCTGTCAGTGTGTCCTCTTTGGGCTCTCCCCTGTTTGTGTTCCCACCTCCTTGCTCATCTCTCCCCTAAGCTTTGCCTAAGCCATTAAAAAATCATACACCGTGGCACCTGGGTGGCTCAGTGGTTGAGCATCTGCCTTTGGCTCAGGTCATGATCTTGGGGTCCTGGGATTGAGTCCTGCATCGGGCTCCCTGCATGGAGCCTGCTTCTTCCTCTGCCTGTGTCTTTGCTTCTCTCTCTGTGTCTCTCATGAAAAAAATAAGTAAAATCTCTCTAAAACAAACAAACAAAAAAAACCAAACAACATACACAGCTTCCATAATGTGCAATGCAATTTTGCGCTTCTGTCCTTTGCCCAGGCTGCCTCTCTCCCTGAGATACTCTCCTTTCCTCTTCCTCCTCCTTTTGATTTTCCTCCAACTTATCTTCTTCCTTCAAAATGAAGGAAAAATGAAACCAGATGAAAACAGAGAGGAAGGCAAACCATAAGAGACTCTTAACTCTAGGAAACCAACAGGGTAACTGGAGGGGAAGTGGGTAGAGGGATGGGGTAACTGGATGATGGGCATGGAGGAGGGCACATGATGGAATGAGCACTGGGTGTGATATGCAACTGATGAATCACTAAATTCTACCCTTGAAACTAACAATACACTCTCTGATAACTAAATTGAATTTATATAAAAAATTTTCAGGGATCCCTGGGTGGCGCAGCGGTTTAGCGCCTGCCTTTGGCCCAGGGCTCGATCCTGGAGACCCGGGATCGAATCCCACATCAGGCTCCCGGTGCATGGAGCCTGCTTCTCCCTCTGCCTGTGTCTCTGCCTCTCTCTCTCTCTGTGTGACTACCATAAATAAATTAAAAAAAAATTTTTCAAAATCATTAAGCTTTAGGATCATCACTGTTCCAGGGGTTTTATTTGTTATAACTCAGCCCCACTCCACTCCTGCTGGTAGATGGAAAAACTAGGATGCAGAGAGGTTGAGTTCCTCACTCAGGCATGCTCATAACCAGTGCACAGACCAAGGCTGACTGACTCTATTAACGACATTCTAACCACTGTACTAATGTGGCCTCCCCTGGAGGGCAAGCATTGGGTTCTTGTCTGCCAGTACCTCCCTTCATCCCCATGGACAATAAGCTCCTTGAAGGTCATGGCTATGTTGTGGGACTCGGTGTCCCACACCCAGCAGACTGCCTGGCAGAGAGAAAGCATTCAATAAATATTTTTGATGAAGGAGTCAGATGTGATTAAGGTTATTTGTACTTAAAAAAAAAAAAAAAAGGTTATTGTACTTGCCCCACCTCAATATCTGGTTTCTTTTTCTTTCTTTCTTTTTTTTGTTTTGTTTTTTTTTGTTTTTTTTTTTTGTTTTTTTTGGAGGGGGTATATTGAAATCTTGGTAAAAGCAGTCCAGGCTAATTAATAAACAGCCTTCATGCAGATTGCCCAAGGGTACAAAGCTGAAAATAGTTCAATCAACTGACTTGCACATCTGGAGGGAACAAATGTTTGGAATGCTATAGGCAGAGGCAGGCATCTGACCAGCCCAGGAGCTCAGCTCTTCCTGACAGCAACCACAGAATCAGGGCCTTCTCATCTTCCCTCCATCTCTTCCCCATCTCTCCCTCCCCATACACCTCCATGTCAAGAAATGGAAAGCTTTAAGTAAATTTCCTTCATTTGTAACAACTTTTTGGTTCTGCTATTTTCTTAAAAAAAAAAAAAACCAAAAAACTAATAAAGTCAAAACAAAATTAAACAAATCTAACCCACAGCTTTGCTCCTTCACAGAGAGATTGACTCTCTTCCCAACTTGTTTGGCACCTTGGCATTTACTGTAAGAAGGAAGAAGATTGAATTTCATGTAGCGTGACCTTTTGAAACTTGGGATGATCATTAGCATTATTTTGATTTTCACCCTTTCTTGCAACCAGTACAGAATTGCATGACAATTTAAAACTTGTCTAGATAGTTCAGATATAGATTTTTTAAAAATAGCGATTTTGTGGGTAGCTGATTTGTTTGTGCTTGTTTAAATCCTTCAAGTAATGAAATGATTATTGCTATCTACAAAGAGGTGAACATGTCTTTGAGCAAAGGCTTCACAGAGAAAATAATTATGAAGCTGTCATTTCCATAAATGCTTTGACAGTGAAATATCTACAAAGCACTACAGTGACTGTTTCAAATGCAGAAAGAGGTATTGGTCCCAAAGTAGGGACCAGCCCTCTGGAAAATTGTAAAGAAAGTTAAGTTGGCTTCTAGCACATGACCTCTCTGTGCCCATTCTCTGAATTTAGATAAACATCATTGTTAGGAATTCTGGATTCTAGGTTCAATACTACTACTACCTGCAGGTGTGACCTTGGATAAATAAATCACTTTTCCTCCCTGGAGATTTTTCACCATTGAAATGAGTGGTTGTGTTAAATGACCTCTAAATTCTTTCTGGATTGCTAATTCTGTCTTTGATCATTCTTTTGTTCATCCATTTAGCTGGGATAATATTTGTTTCCATTCTCTGAACCCAAATTCCATGGCTGTTCTAGTCTTTTGTGTGGTAGACCTTCTTCAGATCCTTCTTGTCTCATCCAACTTTAGCCTCATCTTTACTGTTCTCATGGGTCTCTCTTCTCTGCTGCGTGGTGGCTACTAATAATCCTTGTTGAAGGATATTAACAGCTTAATGGCCTTTAACTGGTGACATATCTTTATCTGTATAGGGGCCCTGGAGATACAGTGCTTTTGTCTTTCTCCCCTTTTCTTCTCCTCCCTCCTTAAAAAGAAATACTTAGAAATTAAAACAGAATGGATGAGCACTATTTCGGCTTTGGTGAAGCGCTGTGACTATGTATAAGCAGCTGCTGACTTCATGGTGGGGAATTATTGCGTAGTTTATTTAGAACTGAATAAAAGATTGTCTGTTTCTAAAACAGGTACAATTTGTTCTCTCATGTTAGGAATTCTTCATGTTATTTGAAAACTTAAGAAAGTGTGTTCTTGTCCAAGGCTGCTAGACTATAATCTCAGGGATCACAGAAACCACATGTGTTCAGTCCCCTTCCCTTCATGCACCTCATGCCATGTCTAGGTACTAGGCACTCAAAAAATAATTGATAAAATAATGAATGAAAAGCCATCTTGCAATTTTGTACATGAGTCAGACAAATAAATCCTACTGTTCGACATGGAGGTCTGACAGAAATGAGTTAGGTGGCATCCACTTCTGTTCTTACCTCTCAGATATAAGTATTCTTTGTTGCTTTAATTTTGTGTCATCTTTTGACCCTGATTTACACATTTGGAAGTCTGCCTGCTTTTACATCCAACCTGGGTAAGTCTGGCAAGATTACAAATCGATTATTTTAGCCCAAGAAAATTATGTATGACAGATTGTCTGATAAACAAGATAATATGGGATAAATCAAACATTTTAGAGTTGACCTCTATCGCACATTATCCATGGAAACTATCCTCATGGGACATTAAAATATGTTTGACTTTATTTATTTGTTTAAGTATATTACGTAAATCTTCCGACTTAGAACTAAAGCACTTTGTAACGTAGAATTAAATTTCATCACTCAAGACTGAAAGGGTTAACATGTGGTAAGGGGAAAACACAGTGTAGAGTCTGGACAAACTTTTAGTAATAGACAGAGCCATGCATTCACTTAGCCCAGGAGAAACATATGGATTATGCCCCTCAGAGTGTCAGGCAACAGGAGGATATTAACATAATATATATCATACCCTTAAGGAATTTACAGTCTAGAGGGAGAGATAAACTATAAAGGGATAAGCCGTGAAAGAGGAATTATCGGATTACGGAAAGCCATGACTCTCTCCAAGCTCGGGGCAGTCAGGAGCTACATGTGAGAGCTGCATTTCAAAATGCTTTCTAGAAATATCAAATAGACAATATGAGTGCTGCCAATCCCCACTCCCATGTCCATGGTACACATCAATATATATTGATGCTACTTTTTCTACTTGAGCCTCGAATGAGACCTCAGGCTCTTTTTAATAGCATTTCAGGCAATTAACCATTTGTTCAAAGTTGGCCTACAAAGTAAAACCTATATCTCATCTTAGACAAGTGCTCACCCTACCTTCCACTGAGAAAACTTGCTAAATTTATATTCTGGCCATCTCTTCTGAAAGAGAGATACCACCAAGATAATACTGATAAAACTTGGAGACTGAGTGGATACTGGAAGAAGTATCCATGGGAGGTATTCTTGATGGGAGGCATCAAGAATGATTGAGTCCTCCAACCTAGATTCTTGGGAAGGTGTTAATTCCATTAAAATAAAATAACCATAGAATAGACTCTTGGGACGTAACTGATCTATGTGTACATTACAAGCTTGGGGTTATTACAAGATACCTAAGTGAAGATGGAGCCACTTACCCAAACTCCTGTTTCTTACCAAATCTGAACCATTTTCAATTTTTTACCTTAGTAACAGACACTGCCATTCATTCAGCTAAGCCAGAAAACTCCTTAACATTTCCCTCTTCTGCATCCATTAGAGCTAATCCATCATGAAGTCCTATCAGTTTTATTTTCTACATACTTTCTAATCCATGTACTTTATACCATTTCTACCACTAGGTATTGCACAAGACATACTTAACACTAAACTGTTTGTTGTTTATTTGAAATTCAAATTTAACTGGACATCCTATATTTTTATTTGCTAATTCTGGCCCAAAATAATCTAATTCAAAAGAAGCTAAAATAGATGTTCAGACTGCAAATGCTATGCTCTGGACTGGACTCTGGGATGGACCGTTTATGCTGTCACTGTATGATAATAAAAATCTAGAGACAAATGTAAATTTATTTGACCTGCATAGCACATTGTATATTTAAATGGCTTAAAAAAATCAGTTGAGCAAGGTCACATCACAGAGTTTTCTGTGAGGTACAGATGAAGTCGGTAGTGGAAAAACAAAATGTTTTCTCTAGTCTGACATTAGCTGACTTGTCTTCTAAAACTTTGATAATGATATCATTCCCCTAGGAAAGTCGAAGTGCTAAAATTCTTCACATATTTTGTAAATTTATGTGTTACCAAAAAACTGAAACCTAGCCAACCTAGTGAGAGATATCGTCAGGTTCCCTTAGAGCCTAGCAGAATACTATATCACGCGTGACCTGTTTTTGAAATGGGATTTTGTGAAAAAATAGCAGAACACCTTTCCTGGCTTCTTTTCTATTCACTGCTCATACTTGACGTATTTTTTAGGTGATCTCATTAGCTCCATCAGGCAACTAGATTCCTAAATCTGCATTCTTAGCAGGGGATTGTAGTTTCAGGCAACAGAATGAAATCTGGCTGAGGATATTAAAGTGCTCACGTATTTTCCAAAGAGTTCAGAGAGCCAGGCTAAACTCAATACTCGTTCACATTGTAAATGCTGTTCTAGAAGAAATCCCACCGTTGCTGCCACTTAACAACCATACCACACCACAGCTCTTGCAACTGCCTTAGCTTGTATCAATAACAACTTGGGACTGGCCAAGATCTGCCACTACTGCCATTTAGAGCTGGATGCCTCCACCACCATACTTGCCAAAAGATGGATTCCATATACAACTACTATCTCACGGTGCATCCTTGCCATTTTGAGTGAGTGGCTCTGAGCCCTAGCAGCACGGAAGACTAGGAACTCAAATTCTGGCTTCTACTATGGGGAGGCTCAACTTGTAATTTGGAAAACTTTCCAAATACACAGGAGGGGTGTCTGAAAGATATTGAGCAGCAACAAAGATGAAAAATGTCTTCTGTTCTTTTTTTTTTTTTAAGATTTTATTTATTTATTCCTGGGAGACACAGAAGAAGGCAGAGACATAGGCAAAGGGAGAAGCAGGCTCCCTATTGGGAACTTGATGTGGGACTTGATCCCAGGACCCCAGGATCACAACTTGAGCTAAAGGCAGACTCTCAACCACCGAGCACCCAGGTGCCCCAGAATGTTCTCTACTCTTGTAAGCAACAAACCACATCTTACAAACACCCTACTCAATGGAACATAGTGATTAAGACATAGGCTATGTAATTAGATGCACTAAGGATCCAGCTCCAGCTTAGTCTCTTACTGACTGGAAGATGGAACAATCAAACCCCTTGAGGTGCCTGCCATCTTCTAATCTGTAAAGGAGACAAATACCATTCACCTCATAGGATGGAGGAAGGGACAAAATGAGGAAAGTGAACACCTTTGGTGGTAGATTTTTCATCCCCACAGGACAAGTTCTTATTATGAATATTGTATATACAGATCTTTTATCTCTTTCTTTTGAAGTCTTTTAGTTACAATCAATTTGATGTAAAAATTTTTTTCTCATTCTTTCTGTAGTGTTTTCTTGTTCACATAAAAATACTTCTCCTAGTGCAAATGTGTGCAAACACTCCTTTTCTTAAAGAATATCTTTTTCTAATATTCGTCTGATTACATTGCAAAAATTCTAAACATTAAAGAAAAGCAGAATGGTGGAACTAAAAATACCTCAAAATTCAACTATCTAGAGGTAGCCATTATCAATGGTGTGCCATATATTTATCTGTTGGGTAATACTTTTAATCAGCCATGGGAATCACACATTTATGGAATTGGAAGCAACTGTAATGACCGAGAACCATGTGGTTTGAGTTCCCCTCCATTCCCAGTGGTTGCTACAAGCCCGCAGGCCTTATCTTCCTGACTTCTTTCATCTGTGTTTTCTCCAGCCTCACGTTTCAAGGGGAAAGGTCACATGAAACCTTGTTGCCAGGTTGCAAGTTTTTATTTATTAATTTTGTGTTAAGTTTTAAGAGTCAGCCTCGTGTTTCTAAACAGGGGAAGTAAAGCATTCTGGGAAATATTATTTGTCTCAGCGGGAGTCTTTAAAAGAGTAAGAGGGTAAGAAAATTACTCTTTTATTGTGAGGTTTGCCAAATGATCTCTGAGAAGCTGTGATATCATTCATAGGCTGTGCCAAGCTGGATCGAAACTGCTCATCTTGGCAGACATCTAGAGTGAGTGTGTAATTCCTCAGGGTTGGTATGGGCCTTTATCAGAAATAGTTCCATAGGCAGTATTTACATAACTGTGGTGGAGTGTGAGAATAAACACAGCTGTGGCATTGCCCTAAATATTTCTATTCAGCAGGGAATTAAAAGAGAACTTTATCGCTGAACTACAGATAAACACAATTCATCAAGCAGTGGTCAGTTCAACTGGGGAACAAAATAAGAGTTATAAAAGACTGGCCTGCTGAAAATAGCTCCAATCAGCCGTTCTGACTTTATTGCTCCTTTACTCACTCCCTCCTTCCTCTTTCTCAGTTCCAGAAATGTAGGACTCATCAGCTAGCAAGGAGGTTGGCTAGATTATTATTTTTTTAATGCCAGGAAGGAATTAGAAGACACTCTGATTTACTGAGCAAGGCCTACTATGTGCCTGCATGCTTTCAAGTGCTTTATATATGTCCCTCATTTCAGGAGGGTTTCCTTTTTCTTCCTGGTTATAGAATTGCATGGTGGTGAGGGTAAGGCTTCTTTGGTTTTGTTTTTTCTTTTTGGCCAAGAAGACTGTTTTAACTCCAACGTGTGTTGAATTGGAAGTATGATTGCCATAGTTCTAAGTCATCTGTATCTTACGGTCCCATTGCATTCGTCTCTGTGTCTGTCTCTTATAATGACATCCCTTTGGATTTAGTACCCACTCTAATTCAGATTAGATTAATGAGATAAGGATCTCACCACCATCCTTACTTTAATTACTTCTGCACAGATTCTGTTTCCAAATCAGTCACATTCTGAGGTTCTGGGTAGACTAGAGTTTGGAATGATACTATTCATCCTATGACATATGGTGAACTTCTTGGGGAGAGGGACCATGTACTCTGCATGCCTCGGTGCACCCAACACGTGCTTAACACCGGTGAGTTTTCTCAAAAACTCACTTAGAGGCACAACACATCTTTGTGTACATGCTAAGAAATCATTGCATGTTTCCAACTCTGTTTTGTAACTCAAAAGATTTCTAGGATTTTGTTTCAGTATGCATGCCTTGTCTGTTAGTGGTATAATTAGGAAAGAACTAACTTGCTTGTATGTGCTCATGTGTGCAGACAATTCAAAAGCATTGTATTCACTAATATAGTTTTTTCCCCCAGTTACACTGAGCCAACAGAAGAGTCTTAAAATGCCAAAAGCATAAATGACACCTGCTAATATCAGGATTAACAAGTCACAAAGCACTTTCACAATTATTATCTCATTCGATGCTCTAGTGACCCTGTGAAAGTTTTATTATTACCATTTCCATTATAATCATCATTATCACTTCATTATCATTATCATCACCACCACCACCACCATCCCTGTTTTACAGGGAATAAAGAAACTTGAGGCTCATAGAAATGATGTGACCTATTTGTGGTCAGTGTATGAGTTAGGACTTTTAGTTGTATTTGACAACCCAATTCAAACTGGTTTAAGCAAAAAGGGAAACATAGAAGAAAAGTACAAGGATAAGCTGTGTGTCAGGTGTGGCTGGATCCAGGACTCTCAGCTCTGTTTTCCTCAGTGTTGGCTTCATTTGCAGGCAGACCTGCTCCTCTTGATGGCAAGACAGCCTGCAGTAGATCCATGATTTTATCTGACCTCTTAGGAGATGAGGAAAAAAAAAAAAAAAACATCTTCTCAACAATTACTCCTGCAGAAATCCTGGGCCTAGATCTCCATGACCCAAATTAGATCATACCTACAATACTCAAACCATGAAGCCCCCAAACCACTGAGGCTGAGAATGGGGGGTAAATCCTGTTGCCAGAAAGGGGGAACAGAACCTAGGCAGACCGAATCACAGCTGGTCATGAAAAAGTATAGTTCGTAAGTGACAGAGCTTGAATTTGAGACAAGATTGTTTTAACCTGTTCTTCCTCCTTCTTCTCCTTCTCCGCCTTTCCAATATAGTGAATACACAATGGCTGCGTGGAACGAAATTCAGCAGATAGTATGTGAGACAGTGAAGTCTTTTTTTATCTTGTCCTCTTGTCACTCAATTTCCCTCCTCATTGAATCCACCTGGATACATTTCCCGGCATAATTTATACATTTACAAGCATTTGTATCTATCACTTTGACATGAGTGATATGACACTACTCTCATGTCCTGTGCTTTTTTAAAAAAATATTTTTTTAATTAGTTTTGAGAGGGAGGAGGGAAGGGGAGGCAAAGAGAGCATCTTAAGCAGCTCGATCTCACAACCCTGAGATCATGACCTGAGCCAGAACCAAGCGTCCGTCTCACATTTGACTGAACCAGCCAGGTGCCCTTGCCCAGTGCTTTTTTTGCTTCCATTGTAGGATTAATGTTTGCTTCCCTGTGACTGTTATGACTTCAGCTACCCCTCCACAGTGGCATTCCCACCCTAGAGTCTTTCATTCCCTTTTCTTCTTCTCCCCCCTCCTTCTGCTCCCCGATTTCTACTTCATTTCTTCATCGTTAGTTCCTTCCATACATTTACAAATTAATGAAGTATTTATTGGAGTTGAAATTGCTTTAAAAATGGGTTACATGAAATATATGAAAATGGTTCTTTTGGGGTATGTTGTCAGCGCAGTATTTCAGAAAGGTAAAAGAATTCCCCATTCTCCTTTCATGTTCACAGTTGCTGGTTAATTCAAGCATTGAGAAAACAAAGGGGCTTCAACAGACATTTGTAGCTCTAGTGATGGCTGCAACTCCTACCAATATATGCTTCTGAACATGAGCCTCATGTGGCTCTTTTATGTAAGAACAGAGGTAGATGGGATAACAGGGAATGGATTATCAGGTTTGGCCCAAATCATCCAAGATCTTGCAGAAGACTCATGCTGCTCTCCCCAGAGGTACCCTTCTTCCATTCCAGAGTATTTTTCCTGGGTTTGGATTTTCCTCCGAGGTACTCTGAAAAAGAGTTGAACCAAAGTCCACCCTAGAGGACTCTATGTACCATGTGGGGCCCCTACTGTTGCATTGTACATGTTTGGGAAGACTATTTATTGCAAACCAGAGCTGATCAAGACCAGCCTGGCATTGTGACATCTCATGCACACGTTATCTCATTTGGTCTCTCCAATAATCTTAAGAGGCAAGCATATTGAGCCATTTAGAGATAAGGAAATTGAGGTTTAGGAAGGTTAAGTGACTTTCCCAGTGCCTCATAGTCAAAAAATTTTAGAGCCAGCCTGAACCCAAACTGCAAATGCTTCAAGGCTACCCTCTGGAACATTTGCTTTCAATTGGTGAGAAAATAGGCTGGTGAAGGAAGGACTACAGAGCCAGTCCAGGAGTGGAATTATGGAACTTCTTTCTCTATCTCTTCATGCTCTAAAATGTGCATAGCCCAGGATCACATTTTGGTAAAATGAGCTTCAGTGATAAATTGGGCCAAAGTGTGTGTAGTTGAGATTTGCACTAAGTTTTACATACATATTATATATAATGGAGACCAGATCATAAAAGGAACAGCAGCTCCTTATTGCTCTCTGGAGGAAACCAGCTACCATGTCATGAAGATACTCAGTATCCCCTGGAAAAGCCTCCTACCAACAGCCAGATGAGTGCACGATCTTAGAAGTGGAGCCCCAGTCAAGTCTTCATTTGCCGGAAGCCACTGCTGACATCCTGACTGCAAACTCACAAGAGCCCTTGAACCAGAGCCACCCACCTACGCCACTCTCAAATTCATGTGCCACAGAAACTGTGAAATAACAAATGTTTAGAGTTGGCAGCCACTTAATCCTGGGGAAAATTGTTACTCAGCAGTGGATAACTGATACACTGCCCAGGAGCCTTCTGGTGACAGGTAGAGGCACAGCTCTACAGAGGGCTTGAGCTTGCACTCAGAGAGGCCTGCCATGGTCCTTAATATAATTTGTGGAACATTTAAAGTGTATACCTAGGCCTCAACCTCTGGATATTCCTACTCAATAGATCTGGGATGGGGTCTAAGCATCTGTATTTAGTTAAATGATTCAAAACAAAACCAAAAACCTATTCAGGGGTTTCTGAAGCATACTTTTTTTTTTAAGATTTTATATATTTATTCATGAAAAACACAGAGAGAGACAGAGAGAGGCAGAGACACAGGCAGAGGGAGAAGCAGGCTCCATGCAAGGAGCCCAACATGGGACTCGATCCCGGGTCTCTAGGATCATGCCCTGGGCTGAAGGCTGCGCTAAACTGCTGAGCCACCCAGGCTCCCCTGAAGAATACTTTTGATTGAGAACTTCTTCTGCCCTTTTTTTTTTGTACTATAAAAAAAAAAAAATCACAAGCCTCTGTATTGTGTCTTCTGTGTTCTTCCTTTGGGACTTTGAGACTGATTGGAGGAGCTCAATCTACCCTCTGGCATGTCCACTTCAGCCACTGGGAACCTTGGCAACCAGCCAAGCTCAGGGCTGCTTCTTATGAACCCATGGAGCAACCTTCTTCAAACTTGAGTTGCATCAGACTTACCAGGAGGGTGATTCCTGGGCCCAATCCCCAGAATTCCTAATTCAGTGGCTTTAGGGTAGGAACTGAAAATTGGCTTTTCTAATGAATTTCTGGGTGATGGTGGTGTGGCTTGTCTGCCGCACTTTGAGAACCACTGCTAAAAGCATAGGGCACCTGGGTGGCTCAGTCAGTGAAGCATCTGCCTTTGGCTCAGGTCATGATCTCAGGGTCCTGAGATAGAGCCCTGCCCCCAGCTCCCTGCTTAGTGGGGAGTCTGCTCCTCCCTCTCCCTCTGTGTGCTCTATCTCGAATGAATGAATGAAAGAATGAATCTTTTTAAAAAAATGAAAGCATAGGACCTGCTAGTTTATCCCAGAAATAGTCCAAAATCTCCCCTGTACTTCAAGCAAAGACAGAAAATGAAAACAAAAAAGTTGTACATTTTGCCTGAGATAAAAGTAATCCATAATGATAGAAATCTGAGTAGTGGTGATTTGGGGGTAGAGGTGGGGGAGGAATGATAATTGGAAAGAGGGCTTGAAGGGGACTCTGGAACACATGCCATGTTCTCCTTCTTGATCTGAGTGGCAATTCCACAAATAAATTCCCTTTGCAAAATTACATTTGTGCACTTTTGCTCAAATTATTGTACAATGATTTGTACACTTTTCTATCTGTATGTTATGCTTTAAAGTTTACTTAAAAATTAATGATGATAAATGCTGCCAGAACCTGGGAGAAACAGGCCTCTGCATCATCAGCCTGTACCTTTGTTTACAAGTCAGCTTTCCTCTGGGGGCACGCTGGCAATCCAACAAAGAAGATGGTCTTTGTTTCCTCTCTTTCTTGCTGGCATTATTTGCGCGCGCGCGCGCGCGTGTGTGTGTGTGTGTGTGTGTGTGTGTGTGTGTGTGTGAGAGAGAGAGAGAGAGAGAGAGAGAGAGAGACACCTGGGGGGTGGCAGCTTCCCAAGCCATCATTTAAAAACAAAGCCAGGTCTTTAAAAGAAAATATTTCATTTTTTTCATTTACTTCAAAAGTAAATGAGATATTTGCAGATTTTAAATTTCTAGAATAACAGATCATTTTAGGATAATTTGAAAAGCACATTGAGGGACACCTGGCTGACCCCGTCCATGGAGCATGCAATTCTTGATCTCGGGGGTTGTAGATTTGAGTTCCATGTGGGTGTAGAGATTACTTAAAAAATAAAATCTTAGGGGCACCTGGGTGGCTCAGTTGGTTAAGCATCCAACTTTTGATCTCAGCTCGGGTCTTGATCTCAGTGTCGTGAGTTTGAGTCCCATATTGGGCTCCACACTGGGTATGGGACCTACCTAAAAATAAATAAATAAATAAAATAAAATCTTTAAAATAAGAAAAATAAAAGCATGTTGAACTCTCACTAATGCTTTTTGAGAGCCCTGGTTGGTAATTGGCTATGTAACTTTACTGAAGAGTAAGCCATGGGCAAGAATTACCCCCCATTTCTTTGAAAAGTGCCCAAGAGTCATGAGATTTTTTTCCTCTGAGCAAGGACAGATGTCATCTAAAGAATTCCCTGTTTTATCACAAAAAAAACCTTTGGAGTCTTAGTGAGGAGTCTTGTTTTGCAAATTTCTGACCAAAAAAAAATTGCTAATTTTTGTTAACACTCCTCCAGAGACATTTCACTTTCTAAATCATTCCTTTTCTACAATTTAAGTTTATGAGTAAAAAGGTTTACTCTTAAAGTTTGCTATTGAATGTTAATGAGGCCAGGTTGCAATGGGACTTGTGATTTTCAGGTGATCTGCAAAATTATTTTGTAACTCAGGAGCTAAGGACTCTACTGAGAATGAGAATGAGAATTAAGACAGATATGGAAGAAAATGGTGCCCCACTTTTAGATGTTGTCCAGTCTAAAGGAGAGACACTGTAATATAGTATCTAAGTTCATGGGTTTTTGAGTCTAACCAACATACGTTTGAATCCTAGCATCACTGTGTGGCCTTGGGTAAATTCTCTCTCCCTCCAAACTTTAGTTTTTTCTTATGTTAAATAGAATTAATAAACATCAGTCCTAGGGATATTGGAGGAATACATATATAGATAAAAATTATTCAATGAATGGTAGCATAATAATTAAAGGATGAGGGGATTCCTGGGTGGCTCAGCAGTCTAGCGGCTTCCTTTGGCCCAGGGCGTGATCCTGGAGTCCTGGGATCAAGTCCCACCTCGGGCTCCCTGCATGGAGCCTGCTTCTCCCTCTGCCTGTGTCTCTGCCTCTCTTTCTGTGTCTCTCATGAATAAATAAATAAAATCTTAAAAAAAATAATTAAAGGATGAAATAACAAATGTATCATTTTTATTCAGTTTTGAATGTTCCCAATCCCTACATTTTTCTGGTGCAAACACGAATGTAAAAATATTTCTTTGCATGTATACATCAATGAATAAATGTGGGTTTTTTCCTCCTGGCAATAAAAATTAGCAGTCTAAAAATTATAGATGTGAAGGACAGGTTAGTAATGGTTGCCAGAGATTTGAGATGGCCATGGCGAGAGGAGCATTGTAACTATGAGGGGTAGCTGGAAGGAGAGCTTTGTGGTGATGGAATAGTCCTGTATTCTGCTTACTGTGACTTACAGGAGATAAAATGGCATAGAACCATTCACCTACATTGTCCCAATGTTGGTTTCCTGGCTTTGATGTTATATTCCATAACCATAGGGAAAACTGGGTGAAGAATATAATGGACTTCTCTGGCCTTTATGCTGTCCATATATACCATTTTTGCAATGCCATATTAATGTCATATTAATCTAGGAGTACTTCAAAAAAATCTATTTAGAATTTCCTTCTTTTACCATAATTACAGTATACAGATCTCACTTTGTATCTTGGGTGGTTCATGTGAAGGTCTGGGGTAAACTTTGGTGGTTGACATTTGTTTTTTCTTTCTTTTCTTTCTTATTTGACTTTAAAGAGAGCTCTTTGTGTGCCTCTCTCCCCAGTTGCCCCTTCCTAGGCCAATTCACTTCTTAAATATACCCAAGGATTAAATGGTAGGTAAATGTGCCACAGACAGGATTCCTAAGGAATGCAAAGTTTGGTCATCTTTGATTTGTAAATATTCACAATTAACACTGAGCAGTAGTATGAAGCATGGGGCTATATATTTCAGTCTACTTCCTGCAGTAGCAGCAAGCATGTGGGTATATTATTAAAATCCTCTGTAGATTGAGAAGTAAAGCAAATTAGTATCAGCTCACAGTTTAGAAGTCTTGATATGATACTATTGATAAGCCAGTCAAGTCAGCTGACTAATAGGTTAGCCAGACATCCTTAACTTAGGTGATTTGATAGTTGAATAGCTATGTCCCCAGTATCTAGACCAATGCCTAGGCATTTGGTGGATGTTTGTGGATGAGTGAAGGAATGAATGAATGAATGAATGAATGCATGAAGCATTAAGATAAACCATGCAAAGCTGACAAAGTCCAAAAGAAAGAAAAAAGAGTTAATTCATCTCTATGGCCCAGGACTTGACAAAGCATGACCTACCAGGACACATTCTAACCCTTCTCTCTCTCTCTGCTTCTCCAGGCAGCTTGAAATCCACTCTCCGGATGCTAAGCACACAGTGATCCTGAGGAGCAAGGACTCAGCCACTGCCCAGGCCTGGTTCAGTGCCATCCATTCCAATGTGAGTGACCTGCTGACCCAAGTGATTGCTGAGGTCAGAGAGCAGTTGGGGAAAACAGGCATTGCTGGGAGCCGAGAGATCAGGCATCTTGGCTGGCTTGCAGATAAGGTAAGGAAAATGCTCCCCTAGGAGGAGATATTTTTACCCAGGTTCCCCCAGCACGTGTTGCAACCATGAAGTCAGTGACCTCGTTCCATAGGCTGGATTTCTCATTCACCAGCTATTGGGACTTCCTGTCCATCTTCAACAGATTTATGTTATACATGGGGGCTGCATCCTAATCAGCTTTGATTCCCCCACCTATAGTCCAGTACATTGTAAACTGTAGGTGGTCACAGATTGTTTGTTGAACAGATGAACGAGTGAGAGGTTGGGTAGTTTGTCACACATACGAAGATCAGGAAAAATAACCTAAACACACATTGGAGCTTTTGCCTTGTGAGGTAAGGAAGTTGAAAAGGTTGCTGAAAATGGGGGTTTCTGTGAGTTTTCATGAACCTGCTTATTAATAACATAATTATGTTCATTTACAAAAAGGAGCAATAGCAGCAAGGAGTCCTTAGTAACTACCAGGTGTAGACTCTTTTGATGTATTACCTTCTATTTTTCTGGATTCTTAAGCCAGTAGGCCCTGGGGTCAGGGAAAGGTCATCATTCATGAGTACCTATTTTGTGCAAGGCACACAGTACTAGGCAGGAGTGAAGTGTATAAGGATGAATGAAGATTTAATCTTTGTTCTCAGGGAAAACAGCTACTGTGGAAAGGACCTCGGGTCATGTTAACACTGTCACTCTGATTTCTCTTCCCAAGTTACATGATACGTTGAAGATAATAAAACTCACTTTGCAGCAATCTGTTGGGAGTTAACCCTTCTCCTCATTTCAAAGACTTGAGCCTTTGCCATTGTCCCTGGACCTGTTTGCTGCCCCTTGAACTTGAACCTGAGTGCTCAGGAACACTGGGCTTTTGGAACAGTCTGACCTCCCAGTGACTCACATTGTAATAGGGGGTAAATGGGAATAATGATTGTCACAATAAACAGTTTTCCTGCCAGTGAACCATGTCATCTGAGAAGGCCCAGTCAAACAGCCCTTGGAAATAATGTTTGAGCACAGCATTAGGCTGTTTTCCATCATTGTTCTTTGTTTGCACCAGTTCAGGTCACAAAAGTCAACACAGAGTGCGCTGTTTGATTTGGTGTTGTCCCATCTCTCACAGATTTCAATGAAATCTGAGAGACAATGCAGGTGGTGGTAGCACTAGGTGCATAATAGACAAAAACCGCAGGTAGCTTCTCTTGACCTACATTCTGGGGTTCTTGACGAAAACAATACTGCAAATCTGGATGATGTCATTTTAGAAGTCGGTTCTAATACTCTACTTTTTACTTCCGCCAGATGTGAGAGGGATCTTTCCCACAGCAAATGACAGAGAGCTTAACTCAGCTTGAGCAAGAAAAGGGAAGAACTACTTTTGAGAATAGTGCCCACATATCAGCTTCAGGCATGGTGGGATCCAGGGATCCAAATAATGATGTTAGGCCTGCTTCTCCCTGCCCACTTCATTGGTTTACATTTAGGCAAGCCTTCGTCCTTGGTCCAACAGTTCCAGGCTTATGTTTTCCATTAGGGTCACCTGTGTCACTGAATAAAGGCCTCTTTGCTGCCATAGTTCCAACAGAAGTCCTGAGATTAAGCCCAGTGAAACTGACTTAGATCAGATGTTCAGCCTTGTGTTGTACTGAGATCAACGTCATCCAAGACATGTGCACTGAGAGATAAAGAGAGGTGGTTCTCTAATGGAAAGTTTGGCTGCTGTGCCAGCAACAGACTGAATGGATTCTGGGGAGGGCAGAGCAACAGGCATTACCTGCTATAGGAGGAGGAGAAGACTGGGATGAAAGATGTCCTTGCTTGGAGAGCGGCCTGAGTAGACTGGCAAATATTCTGGAGATTTCAGGGTGCTGGTAGGAAGTGGATGGCAAATTCAAAAGTGATGACTGGAAAGGATTTAATGAAGGGTTAATTTGTAAGGTGTGGTCAAGGTAAGGAAAATCAAGAAGAGATAGAGAAGCACTCCAGATCTCACAACAGCAAGAGGCCACTGCCACCCCTTAATCTGAAATGGCAAGGAAAAGGAGCAGTTACCTGAAGCTGGGAAGACTTGTAGCTGTAGAAAAGAACCACCACTAAGAGCTTTGGTCTTTGGGAAGGAAGCACAACCCCTGGGACCCCCATTCTTCCACTGATCTTCTGCTGGTATCTCCAGTATGGGAGGCTGATTGGAAGCCAGAGACAAGGGAGCCCCATTGATGCATTTTGATAAGCTCTGTCTCCAAAGGCACAAGCAGAGTGGAAAAGAGTGGACACTGGAGCTGGAGGGGCAAAGGGAGCTGTCCAGCACACACATCTCTCCACCTCCAAGTAACTGAGATGCTCTCAACAACTGGAAGTTCTTTTTTCCTTTCTTTTCTTTTTTTTTTTTCATCTCTTTTAACACAAACTTCATTACCATTTGGATAGTTGGAAAATACCATTGTGTCATTATTAATGATGTTGAAATTTTTCCCAGAGGTTCCATTTTCTCACTTATAAGTTGTCTGCTTATCCCAAATTATCAATAGACACATTATTAGGCATTCCCGTGGAGCAGTAATAAAGGCTCATAAAAAACTCTTTTTGTATTTAGAATAGTATTGTTCTTATAATTTCAGGTAACCATCACATATGTTTCTTCAAATTGTATTATGCATTGTATTCCTAATAGCAATAATGACTTACCATGGACAGTTATCAAAAGCAAGAATGTCTTTTATTTCCTTCAGCTTCAGAACTTCTCAAAAGATTACCATAGATCAAGTCCTAGGGAAAAAAATCCAAGCTGGAATCTTTTTTGATTAAATATTTAATACTGAATCCTAGTGTGGAGGCATACAAATGGTTTTCAGCAAAATGTTACAATGAATGGCAAATCCTTAATACTGTGGCCTTCTTATAATATCACAAATATCAGAGAATTTGCTTGGTATTTGTAAAGATATAAAGTGTGATCCTATATATATTCAACTGTAATTTACCTTAAATTGATGTCCTTTGTCTTTTCCTATTCTGTTAATCTTTGATTTTGTGATTAATAATAGCAGCTCTGGGACATGATTTGTACATATTAAATTTAATTTCAAATTTTTAGAACTGGTCTTTACATGATCTAAAACAATATGAAACAACAACAACAACTTCCCGTTTAAAATCCTGTCTGTGCTAATCCTAATACCTCCTCTATACTACACAGGAGGAAAACTTTATATTAATTCCATCCTTTCCCATGAGATGATCTGAGGACTGGAAGAATGGCTCCCACAAAATGGCTAGTCCTTGAGGCAATGGAGAGAGTTCAGTGTGCTCCAAGAGAGGAGAATGAACATGGGAAAAAGTGGAGATAATGGATTAATACAGCTTGTGGTGAAGGCACACTAGAGGTTGGTCTAAAGGGAGGTGAAGGTTCATCAAACATACCTGGTGCCTTGGATAGGCATCCAATTGTGGAAGATCTTGAAAGCTGGACAGATGACTTGAATTTGATTTGGTGGGCAATGGGGAACCTTTGTACAGTATCAGAGAGAAGAGACTCAGAGGTCATTGCTAGGGACTAAATGTTCTGTCCCCCCTAGATCCATATGTTGAAGCCCTCATCCTCAATGTGATGGTATTTGGAGGTTGGGCCTTTGGGAGGTAATTAGGATTGGATGAGGTCATAAGCATAGAGTGCCCGTGTTAGGATTGGTGCCTTTATTGGGGAAGAAGAGACCAGAGCACCCTCTCCCCACCATGTGAGGATATAGCAAGAAGGTAGCTTTCCACAGGCCAGGAAGAGGGCCCTCACCAGAACCCCATGTTGACACCCTGATCTTACACTTCCAGCCTCTGGAACTGTGAGAAATAAATATTTATTGTTTAAGCCACCCAGTGTATGGTATTCTGTTATAGCAGCCTGAAATACGTCAGTGGTCTAAACTGACCTCTTTGTACAGATGAGGAATCTGGGACCCAGAGAATGGAAAGTATTTTATCTTGAGTTGTACTCTATCTAAATCAAGGTATAGGAATAATTAGACAGTGGAACAATGTGGTGATATCATTGTTTCTTTAATTTTTAAAAGAATCTACTGCAGTTTATCCATTGCAATTGATTTTAATCTTTCCTTCTACTCTCATAGCCATTCTGTGGACTCCCTACCGTATCAAGGTCAACACTGGGCCAACAGCCTTTGAGCTGGGGCTTTTTTTTATTTTTTTGGTCTCCTTCACTTCCTGGACCTCTGAACCATGACAGTAAGAGTCACAGGCCCTGTGCTGCTTTCCTGCGAGCACCCTCACCTGTAGATCGGTCAGATGTACTGATGTGATCTTTCCCTTGTTCTTATTGGCTTTAAACCTTTTACCTCCTTACAGGTAAAAGGAGGCCTTAAACCTTTTACCTCCTTACAAGCCCCAATCTATCCCACAGCCCCAAACATGGCTTTTAAGTCCTTGTTCTTTAATCTTTTTACAGTTGTTATTACTGAGATGTTTTCAATGGTCCACTTTCAGACAAAAGAAAAATAAGCTAAGTTCTGACTCTCTTGCTACTTAGAGAAACAGTAATAAACAGGGGATGACAGAATTGTTGGATTCTGTTTTTTGCTGTTCACCAGATGTTGCCTTTGCTTTACTTTGTTATCTTAGTTCGCAAACTATTTCTCGTTTGATTAAAAACACAACACAACACAGGGAAACAACAACAACAACAAAAAACCCAGTTGTGAACCCTGAGCTGCAAATTCAATTCTCAGCTTTCCTCATTTCCACTTCAGATTTTTAAAAATGGGAACATTTATATAGGCTGTGCCTCCCGGGGTGTTATTGGAGGAAGGGAAGTTGGTAATTTGTATTTATTGTGTGCCTCCTCGTCTGTCTCAGGCACTGTTCTTTAAATAATTCCTATCCTATAAGGCAAACTTGCAGAAGTTGAGTAACTTCACTCCTCCAGTGGGTGGCAGAGAAAGTGTGAGCCCTTCTTTCTAACTCTTAAGTCCAGAATTTTCCACCAAGCTGAGCTAATGAAAGGGACCCAGGGAACATGTGTCTATATGCATGAGACCACCAGAATCCAGAGTCAAAATGGTAAAACATACCAAAAGCATGGTTTTAGAACTAAGAGACAAATCTTATTTGTCTTTATGAAGATAAAGGGTGTCTTGATCAGCTCAGGCTGATTAAACAGAATGATAGACAGGGTGACTCATAAACAGAAATTTGATTCTCACAGTTCTGGAGGCTGGAAGTCTGAGATCAGGGTGCCATCAGAATTGAGTACTGGTGAAGCTCTTCTGATTTATAGACAGTCTTCTTGTCGTTTCCTCACAAGGCAGAAATAGAGCAATGGTAGCTCGTTTCTTTTTTTTTCTCTCTCTCTTCTTCTTCTTTTTTTTTTTTTTTTTAATTTATGATAGTTACAGAGAGAGAGAGAGAGAGGGAGGCAGAGACACAGGCAGAGGGAGAAGCAGGCTCCATGCACCGGGAGCCCGATGTGGGATTCGATCCCGGGTCTCCGGGATCACGCCCTGGGCCAAAGGCAGGCGCCAAACCGCTGCGCCACCCAGGGATCCCTCTTCTTCTTATAAGGACTCTAACCTTATCATGAGGGCTCCACCCTCATGACCTAATTACCTCCCAAAGGCCCACTGCAGATATCATCACATTAGGGCTTCAGCATATGAATTTGGAAGGGAAGGTATTCAGCCGATAGCGGTGGGGGGGTGGGGGGTGCTCACATACCAGGAGCACCCCCTATTAGCACAGCCCTTACTAAAATCTTTTCTCTCTTACCCGCTTCCCTCTGAATCTTGAACTGCTTTCATTTCTTCCATGACCCTTTAAAAGAAGAGATCCAAGAAGAAAATATTCAAGAAGAGGAGATTCAAGAAGAGATTCTCTCTTCTCTGTTCTGGTATCCATTCTTGATTATGTCATTCAACTACACCTCTTTGGCTGGTCCCAGCCTTATAGTCCACACAATAATCCTCTGCCTTTCTCCTCTTTCTTCCTGTTTTGTACTACAGAAGCCCAAGGAACAGGTGCAACAAAGACTGAAATGTGTTTGATAGGACAGGTTAGGAAAGACTAAAATACACACAGACACACACACACACACACACACACACACACAGTTGGCCTTGCTTTGAGTGTTTCCAATATCTATGAATTCAGTTATCATGGTTTAAGTATATATCCCCAATTTCTCAATAACGCAGTTCAAATTTCAGTTACTAGGGTATATTAACTGTAAGTAATTTTATAAAGTACAAACTTTGCTGTCAGCTTTTCATTCAGAAAGTCACTGTGCAAATAGCCAATGTGCATCATATTGTGACCAAGCACATGACTTTTCTCCCAATCTGTCAGTGATCGGTCACCACATGTCTATTCATTCACACACAGACTGCAAAGTGGGTAGTGGTGTTTCCTCCTTGTTTCCTGGTGATAAATCTGTGACATTTTATAAGAATGGATAATAGAAAGGGGGTGTTGTACAAAAAAGATGGGAGTATGGTAAAATGGAAGTATGATAAAATAATAATTATGGAAGTGAGCTTCAGATCAAACATAAATGAAATTATAGAAGAACTAGGTGACCATGGGAGCATAAGTGCTGGTGCTATTCAAGAGACTCTTGATAAGCAGCCAGAAATCAGTGAAGAAAGGATGAAGATGCCCCAGAAGAAGTGAGAAGCTTCATAGCTTGGGAATTCTCAGATACGTTTCACAATACTGAAAGTAGAAAGGAGAAAATGTTGCTGGCTGATCTAGACTTAGAAAGGAGTGGGCTGGCTTGTCAAGGCATGAAAAAGACGCTTACTCAGAATCCTAAGTTCTATGATGAAGAGAAGGCAACAAACACTGTTCACACCAGTCTCGAATTTTTGACAAGTAAAACACATTAATTCTCCATCTTTCTAATATTTTAAGGGCTAAATTACTAAGTAAATAGGTTTTACTATTTTTTCATTTCCCCATATATTTACCACTGACAGGCAGTTTTTAATTAAAAAAATGTGAACATCCAGAGAACAATACTAATTTTTCCAAGTGGTTGAGATCACTTAACATGGTTTCAGCTTGCACAGTCGTTTTGTATTGTCCAGCACTCCTGTGCAAAGGCAGAACTATTTCTCTCCATCTGTCCATCTCACCTGATATCTGTTTATCTATCCTATCCATCTCTATCTCATCCCTCTCTCCATCCATCCACCTCTATCCATCTCCCATCTATCACAATATTTTCCCTGTATCCTCACATAATTCACTAGACCATCATTAACTTTCAGTTCCAACAATAGCAATTTATTCATTCCTCCAAATTCCATGTAAATATAACCAACCAAGTAATTTCATTCTGTAGCTGCATTGCCCAGCTATCTTAGAGGAATCTCAAATGCAAATGTAAAATAGCCCTGGCCTGAGTAAAACAGGCTGCCGGTAATCAAGATCTTGACAGTGTAATTAAGGGAATGATATTTCTGGAGCCTCTAAATATATCAGCTCCACCATCTGCCTAAAAATCACCTACGTAGGAATTTCCCACCACTTCTTCCAGGGAGAAAATAGTCTCTGACCTGAGGGAACTCCCATCTGATAAATAGAAATAGAACTACTGTCCAGGCTATCCCTGACTTGCATCATCCCTAAATCAAGACTGTTTGTTAGGCTAGGAAACACAGACTGTTAATGCAATTAAGTGCTAATGGGCCTGTTGTGCTGCTTTAAAAGGCAGTCATCAAGTTCCTGAGTGAATCACCTTTGAGATGGAGCAAGACGGAGGAAAACCCGGCAACAGCTTGGTTATCATCCTGTTAGTCTTTCACTACAAGTGTTCAAAGTAAATGTGCCAGTGTAAATGTAATTCACATTGTCCCCATGTTGCATTCTCTGAAATATCAGGGATCTAAAATTGGGTTAGGTGGGTGTTAGAGAGGCAGCTATAAGGGAAGCAGGGAAATATGCCCACTTTTCTGCGTGGCTTCACAGTGCAAGTTAGCCAGCGCCCAAGGTGGACACATCAGCACTGCCCATATAAGAGAAACAGGGCATGTACATTTTGTTCTCATAGGCTGATTCCCACAAATTCATTTGAGCCCTGCTTGATCTCTTTGGAGGGGTGTGTAGAACTCAAGATTGAAATAGCTCCCTGTGCCTGGTTGCATGGCCAGCACACTCTGCCAAACTTCATCTTCTTGATCATTGCAGATCGCCTTACTTTTATGAGATAGATCTTTCCAGAACCCCCCTTTAGTAAAGAAAAAAGGATTTTACTGTTGATTTCCATTATTTGATTATTCTGATCGCCTCCTATTCACCCTGTTGGTGAGGGACAGATCCTTACCACAAGGAACAGGAGACAGCAGAGCCCATGACACCAAACACTGGACAGAGGAGCCTGGCTGTAGCTCATTAGCCCTATTAACTCAGAGCCTAGGGAGGATGCTACAAGCCTTGCAGGACCATGTAGGGTTTACTAGCGGGCAGAGGGAAACAGCCGGGACTGTGGGACAGGCCTTGTAGTAACAAGTGGGTGAGATGCTGTCTGGTTTCCATGGGAGTATGGGATTGGCTTGTGTGAATCATTTTACAGGCTGTCAGAGAAGTAAAACCCATTAGATTAAGGCCTACAGAGAGTACAGGGATCTAGGGTGGTGGGCATTTTGGATGATAGTAGGAGCCCTGGGAGGCTCAAAGATGTCAAAGTAGCACATGAAGTTTTAGGCCTTATACTACATTGATCAGTGTCTTGGGATTCGTTAGAAGACTAGTTGGAGGGATCCCTGGGTGGCGCAGTGGTTTAGCGCCTGCCTTTGGCCCAGGGCGCGATCCTGGAGACCTAGGATCGAATCCCACGTCGGGCTCCCGGTGCATGGAGCCTGCTTCTCCCTCTGCCTATGTCTCTGCCTCTCTCTCTCTCTCTCTCTCTGTGACTATCATAAATAAATAAAAATTAAAAAAAAAAAAGAAGACTAGTTGGAGAGGGAGATTCTTGGGGAGGGATTTAATGAAGGAGGACACTCGGGAGAAATCTGAAAGGCAATGGGTAAAGCAAGAGAAGTAGGAGAAAGAAGCTAAACAAAGATGTGGTATCAGCTAGAGTCTAGCCTCATCCCAACCCCACAGAGGGATCTGGAGCATGAAAGGCCAGCACAGAGCCCTCCACCTTATGCTTTGGAGTTGGGATTTTATATCCCTGTAGGGCTCAGCCCCTGGCTATGGACTACTTTGCAGGTAAAGAGAGGCCACTTCTGTCTGCCAGGGCCAGTTCTCTAGAGGAAGAGGCAGCTTATACTGTGGGCAGTCATTATTCACATCAGGTCAAGTTTGAATTCTCCAGCCCTAGAATTGATTTTTGGCAGAAAACCAATAATATCTACTGTAATCATTGGTGTGTTCATGTGGGAAAAAAACATTCCAGCCCATGTATATAGGATCTTCAAATGGCAAAGAGATACAGACAGTAGCCAGTCTGTGACATGCAGATGCCTATAGCCACCACCTAGAAGTTTCCTTTTATTTACAACTATATTCAAATTCTGGTAATTCACCTTGGCATGTACTCATAACTTTCGTCCCTTTGACCACAGAAGAATTATTTTTTAATGCTTTGAAATTCCCATTGTCATTTGCAGAGTCCCTTTGCAGCCTCACATTTTTGGCTTGGGCTTTTTATGACTTCTAATAGGACTAGGCTGTAATATTGCAAATGGAATGCAAATTAACATGTTTCATTTTTCATCGTGAAACTCTTTCAAGTTTGTATTTTCAGGTTTTGGAAGCTGAATCAAAGTGATTAAGGTTGAAGTCCTTTATTGATTTTATATAGAACTAGGAAGAAATACAGATGCATTCAGTGTTCTAGAATCTGATTTAGGAACATCTATATTGACATAGGGCCTGAGTCAAGATGAAGATGAGGGTCTTTATGGAATGTCAGAGGTCAAGCAGGATTTTCAGAATTACACTTACTCATTTGCCTTTCATAATGATTCAGGTATACAACCTTGCAGATAAAGGTGGCCATTTCTTATTTAAGCCTGTTCCTCCAGCGTCTAGACAGTGTCTTATGTTGTCAAATGAGTGAGTCAGTGGACTAGTGGTAGTTGCCAGAAACATATTCCATGTTACCAGTAGACACTGCGATAGAATTCTCTGAGAATAAAGTACAATCTCACTTTGAATGTTCAACATGGCTTTGTTGGAAGAGGGAAGGAGCAGCCCCAGGCACCTGGCCCTCATTTCTCGGTTCTAAAAAAACATCTTTCCACATGAGCATTCTCGAACTATGAACTCAGTATAACTTAGGGATTTCCTTATTTGAAAGTGTCAATTTTCTGCATTTTCCATGAGGTCTTTGATTGGCTATTATGTTTTATGAATTTATCATCCTTCCTAATGAGGAAAACACTCAATTAGAAGTCAGAAAATGAAAGCTCTAGACTCAGGTGGCTAGTTGCTGTTGCCCCCAGTAAATAACAGAATTCAGATGCACACCTTACTCATTCCATGGGTTCTGAAAATCAGATTCTTACAGAGCTCTAGAGCTAGGAGGGACCAAAAAAAAAAAAATAACAGAATATGAATTGGCCATTTTATGTTACTTGATATGTAGCTAGAATCATGTAGCTAGTTTGCATGAAATGTGAGACTAAAATTCACACGTCTCTGATTTCTGGCCTAGGGCATAATTTGCACCTCTCCACCTCTCCATCCATGTAAAGTGTCCTAAGAACAATTGAGAATCATGCAAATATACAGTCCTTTCATTGCTGTTCTGCCACTGGGGGTTGTGGTAGCCTGCTGGTCTGGAACTTTGGTGAGATGGGAGTTGGGATAGAGATTAGGAGTACCTTCTAGAGAAGATCAAAGGATAAAAGAGATTTCTGAGAAAATAAGAGAATGAAAGAGTGGCACCTTGGGGAGCATCAGAAGAAGGCCAGAGGAGAGTTGTTTTCTGGTCATGATGACCCACTGACCAAGGCCTCTCTTGCCCTAATTAGAAGGGACACTTGTCATGAGAGACTTCTAGAATAGCAGGAGCAATGCTTTTATTACACTTGTCAGTCAAGAGACTTTATTTTGGCTCACAATACATGTGGCTATGGGGTTCATCTACCTCTCCATCCTCCCTCCCCTACCCCACACTGCCCCATCCCGCATTTCTTCTTTGCTTCACGTACAGACAAAATCTTGTGTGAACCATACTCTGGTTCTTCTTACAAACAAAATCTTGTGTGAACCATACTCTGATTCTTCTCAGTTACAGGCTCGCTAGACTCCTTACTATATCTCCTTTTCCCTAGTTAGCCATCTACTTTAGGGCTGCCTTCTGCTCATTAGCAGTAATGGGTTTGAAAGGGAGAAATGCAAATCAACTCAATCTTTATCAGAGGTATTGGGAAAAAAATGTGTCGGGGGACTCCATCAGTGAAGGTGCAGCATGTAGGCATGTCTGTGTTTCACAAAAACTTCAGATGAACATTTTGTTTTGTGTACCCAGATATCCCAACACAGACACACAACACAAAGACAACCCTGAAGTCAATAGTGTCAGTGCTCAGAACACACAAACACCCTTAGTCTGTGTGTGTGTGTGTGTGTGTGTGTGTGTGTGTGAACACAGTGGGCACTGTCATTGTCTATATCTTAATCTTAGCTAAGGTAAATTTGGGGAACCTGGGAATAAGGTTGGAGGACAAATAAATCCAATAAGAACTAACTGAATGAATGTGTAGGAGGCAGGGTGAGGGTTGTGATGAAGCAGGATATAGAAGGGAGAGCAGGACTTTGGATGGGGACCTACCTGGATTTTAATCGCTGCTCTGTTGCTTACTGGTTAAGTGATGATATGCAAGTTCTTTTTTTTTTTTTTTAAGTCTTTGAGCCTTTGTGTCTATAAAAAAAGACATTAATACCTCAAAAGAGAATTTCTATGCTTTAAATGAAATATTTCATGTTGATGTCTGGCACAGGGCCTGGTACATAGCAGGCAGTAAATTGAAAGCAGTAGAAGGCAGCAGTCAGCTCTTGAGCTTGCACATTTTGTTGGAAAGGTAGTTCTCTTTTCTAAGCAATAGTTTTGAAGTGGGATTTATATTGAAGCCTTTAGAAATCCACAAATCTGTGAATTCTACTAAAACATATGTATTTATTGTCTTTTATTAAATGTAAAAAGGATTTGCACTGGTCCTTTCACCAAGTTACAGACTTACTTACCTAATTGGCACAGAGCTACCAAATCAGTATTTTGTTGTTTAATTTAGCTTTAACTTCTGTTTTCCAGCAGAAAACCATCACTTTCATTATCAGTACTATCATTTGCGTTCTTAGGCCATTTTCCAAAAAGAAACAGAGTAGAGTGTACACGTATAGTGTGCGTGTCTTTAATGATGTCAACCGAAAGAAGAGCCCCCAGTGACAGGTCTGTGGAGGGCAGTCAGCCTGCGTGTTCAGAACTGTCCCACAGCAAAATTACAAATGACTGCAAGTCATCAGCATTCAGGATCACGCACAGTAACAACTGTATTAAATCCATGAAGGCCAAAGATCTACTGCATGTGGTAGATTGAAAACTGAGTAAAAATATATACCTAACAATAGTGCTGCCAAAATGAGGAAGGGAGGAAAAAACAGTATAAATTGTGGTTTCTAGGGAAAGCTTGATGGGGGAAAAAAAATCATCAGACTTGTGTTGGTCCTCAAAAAAGTGAAAAGATTTGTATTTAACCATTAATTTCACAAAGAATGTCCTTAAATAAAGGAGCTTATTACATGATGCCTGGGAAAGAGGTCGTAAGTTGTAAGTACACTGAACTGTAAATCAATCTCAATTTCTCTGTAAGCAAAATATACAATTCATATATATGTATAATTTTAACTAAGACCCTATTATCAACCTTGTAGAGTAATGTCATATTTCACCAAGTATAAATTATAAAAACACCTTTTTAAAGTTTATATAAATGATTAAAGCAATAAATAATTATGAAGTTTAAATAACTAAAGGTCTAAAAATGAATTTCAAGCAAATATATGGAATAATGTATTCATAATTCCTGTTTTTTTCCTTTCCCTAGAAGAGATCAGAAGTTGAAGGAACAAGTGTTTATTCAAAGTTAGGTTGAATACATAAATTTGAAAAAAAAAAGAATATATAAATTTGTATTTTGTTGTTTTCTCCATTTTATATTGAAATTTTTTTTTCTTTGAGAGAGAGGGAGAGAGAATGCACACATGGATGCACGCACCATGCACCAGTGGGGCAGGGGAAGGGCAGAGAGAGAGAATCTTAGGCAGACTCCATGCCCAGCTCAGAGCCTGACATGAGGCTCATTCTCAGGACCATGAGATCATGACCTGAACCAAAATCAAAATCAGACACTTAACTGACTGAACCACTCAGGCACCCCATGTTTAAATTTTTCTTGTAATAAACAGGACCTTAAAAATAATTGCTAGTCATTCAGATTTCTGGAAACATCACCCTGCACCCTTAATATTATTCAGGGAAAGCAGATCTGAGAATTGTAGAAGTCCCCTTCTTCTGGCACTTGGCTTTCCACCATTGGACACTTTTCTATGTTGTTTTTCCTCCATTTCAAGCTTAATGGCTTTACCTTGAATAACTGGATTGAAAGATAATTTTATCTCGGGGCGCCTGGGTGGCTCAGTGGTTAAGCGTCTGCCTTCGGCTCAGGGCGTGAGCCTGGAGTCCTCGGATCAAGTCCCGCATCGGGCTCCCTGCATGGAGCCTGCTTCTCCCTCTGCCTGTGTCTCTGCATATCTCTCTCTGTGTGTCTCTCATGACTAAATAAAATCTTTTTTCTAAAAAAGGTAATTTTATCTAGAATCTAACAGCTATAAATCCAGAATGGAACTGTCACAGGAATCTGTTTTTACTTCATCTTTTAGGGGTTGGGTATCTTTTTAAGGAATTTAGTGATTCTTAAAAACAAATGTGTGATTGGTTATTTGCTCATTCACTTGATAAACATTACTTAGTACTTACACTTCATTTATTCAGTAAATAACCTTTGAGTACATATAATATGTGAGCAGGTTTAAGTACTGGGAATAAAGCAGTGAGCTAATCAGACAAGTTCCTTACTGCAGTAGAGCCTACATTTTGGCAGATGAGATGGAAGATACGCAAGAAAACAAACAATCCAGATACAAGTGCTATAAAGGGAATGAGGACCTGTGAATGTAAGGAGCTAGGGGAGTTCTTCTAGATGATTGTTATAATGGATATAATGGACAAGGCAGTGGATTGGAAATACCAAGATGTTCTCAAGGAACTCACAGACAAATGAGAAATATAGACGTGGAAACTAAGAATTGCAGACATACATACTCTAAATTTCTAAGTTGAACCTGCGAGGGCTCATAGGAAGAAATCTGCTAATTGGGCCTAGGAGGATTAAGAAAGGAATTAAGTGGAATCTTAAAGATCAGGAAAAGGATGACTTTCTTGGTAGCAGAAATTGCATGTGCAAAAGCTTCAAGGCACATAATGCATGGCCTCATTTAAGAACAGCTATTAATCTTGGGTGGCTGGAGCACTGAATATATATATTCAGGTGATGCTGTCTTTCTTAGCAACACCCTTAGGCAGTTGTACCTTCACTTATATGCTGCCGTATTGTATTTTTAGAATTCTTCTTTAGAATTGCCTTCAAAGACAATATTTCTTAGTATGAAAATCTGCGTTAGAGTCACATGGGCATCCCTCTTGGTCTGAATGTATTCTCAGCTCTCTTGGTTTTTCCCTTTCACCCGGTTTGGTTCAGCTCCATACCCTCCATCCCTTTAGACAATGGTTCCTGCTCCTCAGAGCTAGATACCTGAAGGTGAGTGTCGAGCCTTGGAATATAGCTGGGCATAGCATTGTGCCAACGGAGGCTGACCCAGGGACATCATACCCAAAACGCATAAGGAAGTCGAATGGCATAAATTCTTAAGGAAAATCACTCAAGGGATCCCTGGGTGCAGCGGTTTAGTGCCTGCCTTTGGCCCAGAGCATGGTCCTGGAGTCCGGGGATCGAGTCCCGCATCGGGCTCCCTGCATGGAGCCTGCTTCTCCCTCTGCTTGTGTCTCTGCTTCTCTCCTTTTCTCTCTCTCTGTGTTTCTCATGAACAAATAAATAAAATCTTTTAAAAAAGAAAATCATTCAACAACATTTGTGAGTACCTACCACTGGGCCAGGTTCTACTCTTAGTTCTACTGAGTCTCACTAATTAATTCCATCTTCACCCAGTAATCTAAATCTGCACATTTATGACTTCCTTTTACAAAGCAGGAGAACCGTAGCATATTGTTTCTTATGAAATATAGCCTAGGGCCTTATGTATTAGAGCCAAATAGATTTAGAAGGGAACACTTCAGTGTCTCTCGACAAAAATGTTCTTCCTTGATATCTTATGAACTACCGAAGTTATAATAAACAATTGTCTTGATCTGTTTGGGCTGCTATAATAAAATACCATACTGTAGACTGGGTAGCTTATAAATAACAGAAATGTATTTCTCATAGTTCCGAAGGCTGGAAGTCCAAAATCAGGGTGCCAGCATAGTCAGGCAAGGGCTGTCTTGCAGACTGCGGACTCAGTGTTGTGTCCTCACAGGAGGAAGGGGTGAGGGAGCTCTGTGGCATCTCTTTTATAAGGGCATGAATTCTATTCATGTGGGTTCCACCTTCATGACCTCATCACCTCCCATAGGCCCCACCTGCTAATACTGTCACCTTAGGGATTAGGTTTTTCAGCATATGAATTTTAGGGAGACACAAAAATTCACACCGTGGCAACAATGAAATATTTGTATTTGGGCTTTATGAAGCGATTTCATGTTTGTTTCCCTTAGCGCTCCTGGGAGTGCACTGATTCTAGACTATCAGGGCACAAGTGAGTTCTGTTCTCTTGATGAGTGAACACATGCCTGTGTGCAGGTGTGCCTGGTTCTGGTTCAGAGGTGTGGCCCACCTGGCCCCGCATGAGCCACATTCCCTTTCACGAAGGACACACACCATCCGAGATGTTGTACGTGCCTCGTGGTTGTCATGGTGCAAAGTGCTTATTGGGGTTCTGCCAAGAAAGGTGTGATCATTGAGAATAAAAGCTCCTCTTTGAATCATACTGACAAGAAAGCTGATTCTCAGTGTCAGAGTGATTAGTTTGACCTTTCATTTTTAAGTGGTTTTATGAAAATGTGAGCCTTGCATGCTCTATGATTTTAAACATGGAGATTTTGTTTTGTTTTGTTTCTTCTTGTTCAAACGAGGCCTACAAAACTCAAGCCAATCTTAAACACCCATGTTGGGTTAGGTAATCATCTCCCAAATCACCAGCTGCTGGTGGTGTGTACTCATTGTTCACCCTTCAAAACGGAAACCTGGTACTAAAAGCATGACAGTCCTACCCAAAATGTCCTATTAGATCATAACTTAGAAACATGACAGGTAGGGAGATCTGAGGAAGCCTTTCTTTCTGAATGTAATTTTCCTGCTCCTACTAAAGTTTGTTGTCCTCCAGGAGGGTTGATAGGAAGTGCACGAGCAGTATTTATGACATATGCTAGGGGGTGCTATTAGAGGCCCCACTCTGGGGAGGACAGTTAGGGTTTGTTTTTTGTTTTTTTTTTTAAGATTTATTTATTTGGGAGGAAAGAGACAAGATGGCAGAAGAGTAGGGGTCCTCGTTTCATCTGGTCCCCTAAATTTAGCTAGATAACTATCAGACCATCCTGAACACCTATGAATTGAGCCCGAGATGTAAAGAAAGAATGGCTGGAACTCTACAAATAGAAAAGTGACCAGTTTCTGCAAGGACATGGCAAGAAGGCAGCCATCTGCATGCCAAGAAGAAAGGTCTCATCAGAAACCATGCTGGCGCCTTGATCTCAGATGTCCAGCCTTTCCAGAACTATGAGAAAATAAATGCCTGTTGTTAAGAAATATATATATACATATATATATGTATATATGTATATATATATTTGTTTATTTGAGAGAGGGGGAGAAAGAGAGAGAGAGAGCAAGTGCATGAGTGAGCAGGGGGAGGGGCATAGGGAGAGAGAGAGAGAGAATCCTGAAACAGACTTCCCACTGAGCACGGATTGGGGAGCCGGATGTGGGGCTCTATCCCAGGACCCTGGGGTCAAGACCTGAACCAAAACCAAGTGTCGGCTGCTTAACTGACTGAACCACTCAAGTGCCCCAGAACAGTTAGTTTTTAAAGAGCTGTTTATTACTAGCTCTTTAGTAAGAGCTAAAGGAAGCAATTGGTAGGAAAGAAAGAAGAACAGAGGAAGAAAAGGAAGGAAGAGAGGGAGGAAATAAAGAGAAACAAACACATGCTATAATCATTTTACCTCCATTAGATTTAAACCAGATTATGTCATTCAAAGGATAGAAATAACAGTTGGATTTAGAGACATGCTCTAAATCTTTTAACCCTGACCTTGGGGCTGCTTGCTTGGATCCCTGATGAATGGTGAATGGTCACCTTGATTTGATATTTCCAGGTTTGATTCCTGGAAATATGATAATGCCACTCGTTTTCATATGTTTGGCGATAAACCCAATACATTCCTCATGTGAGCAGAAAGGCGCATCGGTAACCGTGAAGGCCCGTGGGTCCTGCAAACAGGATTTTTCCTCCCCTCAGTTTTTAATGAGGCTCCATATTTGTCGCTTTCCCCAATGGCTACTTGGAGCACATTGCACTCAGTACGTGCTCTAGAGCTGATGCCAAGCTGCTGACCTCTGCATTTGATGAAGCCTCAGCTGAGACTCCGACCCAAGCTCCAACATATTGTTGGATCCATCATGTTGATTCTTGGCTCTGATACTAACATCCAGCTAATGAGTTGCGTGGTGTACATATTAGGCCGGGCTCTGGCAATGCTAACACCAGACGCACAATGAGATGAAGTTGGGAGGAGGGCAGCAAGACGCCCAGTGCCCTGGCATCTTACCAGATGTGAGCAGTGAGAAAAGCTGTGTTGCAGAGTCACCATTTCGTAGCTTATGGGAAGTGATAAGCAATCAGGCGGTGGAAAAAACATGCTGTCTTATGTCTCCTCTTAAATAAAAAAAAAAAAAAAAAAAATCCCTCCACATCAGAGAGGTGCTTTATGAACTGTGAAATGGGAAGGAAAGTTGAAATGTTTAAAGAGTCAGGTAATAGCTTTTATTATCAAAGGGAAGCTGACTTCCAGCCCTGCTATTGAGTAACAGTAGATTTAAGACTTTCACGCAGGGCCATGTGGCACTGACCACAAGGACACTGGTGATATTTCAAGGCAGTGCTGTGTTGTCTAGTTCCTTTTTTTTTTTTTTTTTTTTTTTTCCAGGAGACAAGGCCAGAGCCAGGGTACAAAAGGGCAGGCTACTCTGGTCTGAGAAGCAATTTTTCAAAAGGCAGTTGCACACAAACATTTCTACCAGCACATTCTGTGAAACATAATACTGTGCCAGAAAAGGAGTTGTGCCTTTTTATTGCACCCAGAGTTCCTGGCACGGTTACTGGTTCCTAGTTCAAGACACATCTGTTGGACTATGAAGGAGCTATGAAAATTGGTTGTAAAAGCCACGCTACTAAAGATGGCTATTTGACTTTGGGTGAAGTACTTCTCTTAAATTTGTTCCAGATGCTTCATTTTACAGATGAGAAAACTGAGGCAAGGGAAAGATAAATGGTTTTGTACTACATTGCATAGCTTCCCCTAACCCCTAAGGTTATATGGGAAAGAAGAGTACCCATGTTGGTGCCCTGGATAAACAGTGGACTCCAAACCCAAGGACCCAGTTCTGATGATCACACTGCTTTTATGAGCTCTTTCTTCTTAGGTGACCTATTGCTAGTCTCTCTGAGCTTCTGCATCCACTCGTGGAAACGATAATGGTAGTTATGCATTTGAAGGCACTTCGTAGACTGTAGAGCCCCATATAAATGTAAGTGATTATTAATTTTTCAAGACACTGTTCTCCAAACTCTGTGGTTACCGGGTTTTTTTGAAGGGGTCATGTGAGAGTAAAGGAAGGAATGGAATCCATGACCAAATGACTTTGAAGTAAATGTTATATTTTGCCATTAATATTTTGCTTATATTAAAGGCTCTGAGAAGCCCTGATGTAAAGAAACCCATTAGAACGTGTTAAACATCGTGGTTCTCAAAGCAGTTTCAACCATTATAATGTCCCATCTTTACCCACGTAGAGACAGACGTGAAGAGTGTCTCATACTTATTTTGTATGAATGTCAGTAAATGTTATATTCCTTCATTCACCATCACTGATTGAGCTTCTGGTGAGCAAATAGCAGCACTATGGTGTTTCTCTAAAGCATTGTACGGAGCTTCATCAGAACCGCCCAGAGGGGCAGCCCCGGTGGCGCAGCGGTTTAGCGCCGCCTGCAGCCCAGGGCGTGATCCTGGAGACCGGGGATCGAGTCCCACATCAGGCTCCCTGCATGGTGCCTGCTGCTCCCTCTGCCTGTGTCTCTGCCTCTCTCTCTAGCTGTGTCTCTATGAATAAATAAATAAAAATCTTAAAAAAAAAAAAAAAAAGAACCGCCCAGAGAGAGAATGGTGCTAGGTAAAAATGTAGCTTTCTGGGTCCTACCCCTAAGCTGCTGAATCAGAATCACTCCAGGGGGTGAGGGCCTGGGAATATGGATTTCCAGCCAGTCCTGCCCAGAAGATCCTGATGCACACTAAGGTTTGAGAATCACCCCTTTATACTCTGCTAAAGAAGACTTAGTTACTCTGGCTTTGTGAGTTACTAGCTGTGTGACCTAGGCAAGTCACTCTCATGTGTCTAAACTCCATTTTAAGAAAAGTGAAAAGGGGTACAACCACTTCATAAAGGCTTTGTGAAGATTAAACGCTCTGATGTATTCAAAATGCTAATTACATCTATCTTCATCCTTTGGGGCTGGTATACCCAAATTAACAGAGACTGGGTGGCTTATAAACCACAGAAATGCATTTCTCGGCAGTTCTGGAGGCTGGGCCTTTAAGATCAGGGTGCCAGGTTGGTAGGGTGGAGGCCTTCTTCTGGGTGGCAAACATCTCCTTGTATCCTCACATGGGAAAATGTGGTGGTGGGGGTGCATGGGATCTCTTTTATAAGAGGACTAATCCCATTCATGAGGCCTCTACCCTCATGACCTAATCACTTCCCAAAAGCCCCCCTCCAAAAACCATCAATTTGGGGATTAGGATTTTAACATATGAAGTTTGGGGAGACATAAACATTTATACCATAGCAATATCTGCTATAAGGAGATCTTATTAATGGTGATAATAGCTGCTGCTGTTTATTATTGTTGTTGCTGTTGTGATTACCAGGACCATTCTACAGATTGAGATATAAAATAATCATGATCACTTTCCTTGAGTGCTCTGTCCAGCCCTGGAGTGAAATTTTAGCAGTCAGCTACAGACACCATGATCTAGGTGCTATAGGGGCGACATCTAATGGAAAGCCCAACACTCACTGTTTGGAGGGATTCATGGAAGTCTGTACAAAGAAGATATTTAAGTTGACCTTGAAAGAGTTGTCATTAGGTAAAAACCAACCAACCTCTCTAATAAACAGAAGAAAAAAAACATCCTATGAGTCCATCAAACCTGAAGGAACATTGCCACATAGCTGGCAGTGCCTTTTTAGTAACTGTGTGAGTTGGCTTCGCATCACTTCATGTCTCAGAGGTCATTATTCTTTCTCTGATTTAATTTTCTTCACAGATTGTTATAGCGAATTTTTTTTATTCTTAAAAAACCTTTGCAAATATTCAGGAATAATTTAAATTAATAATCCTAGTTTCTTTGTTGACTTTTTTTCTCCCCCCTAGGGCTTCTAATTACTATTTGATAACTTTTAATTTTGCTATTTCTCTCTCTTTTCCTCTCTTGGTTATCTCACCAATAGGTGGCTAAAAGTGACCATGAAGAAAGACATAATTAATTCCAAGCTTAGTGGTGGATGGGACTAAGAACAACTGGCATTAATTTCATAAGTGTTCTGTTTAGCATTATTAAGAAAATTCAGCAAATTTTACTTGATTGTTTGCCAGATGATTGGTCTTGCTCAAGGGTATTTGTGGGCTATAAATGCAAAACACAGACCCTGGCCTCAAGTAGCTGATTTATAAGCTGATTAATGAAGGAAATGACAATGTGAGAAGTTTCCAAATCAAGCAGTGATCCACAGAGAAAATGTGCAAGGCAAAACACAATTCTATTCAATTAAGTAACTGTAGAAGTCTTTCTGTGTTAATGAGTTACCTATGAAATCAGGTGGGCTGTGTACATTGATCCAGCCTCATGGAGTATTCCCAAAGAAAAGATTTGGGTGGAAAATATGACTTTAGTAAAGTTTCACTGTTGGCACCCTGAGGGATGCATATTTTCTCATGGGGCAGCAGATCTGTGCTATGGAGCCAATTTTTCAAGTATTTTCTACAAAACTTGGGAAACATCAGGGAGAGCAGTGGCCCAGCCTTGCTGGAGTGGTCATGCACAGGGACATGTAACGAGATAAATTGAGACACATCTCTTCCCTCCTCTGCAAGCAGAAAAGAAGGAAGAATAAATGAGAGGATTGATTTGGTTTGGTTTTTAGTCATTTTGGTGATTTAAAAAATAATAATTTTTCTGGGACTCCTGGGTGGCTCAGTGGTTGAGCATCTGCCTTTGGCTCAGGGCGTGATCCTGGGATCCAGGATCGAGTCCCGCATTAGGCTCCCCACAGGGAGCCTGCTTCTCCCTCTGCCTGTGTCTCTGCCTCTCTCTGTGTGTCTCTCATGAATAAATAAATAAAATATTTAAAAATAAATAAATAAAAATAAAAATTAATTTTCTTTTTAAAAATTCATATGTGCTCATTGTGAACACTATTTTCCATTCATTTTTCAATATGATTATGGATTTTGCAAGAGTGGCTCCCATGAGGATGGGGGGTGGCAGGATAGATTGGGACTGCTAACTTGAGTAGTAGCTGTCACAACCTGAGCTGAAGGCAGATGCTCAACCACTGAGCCACCCAGGTGCCCTACTTCTTCAGTTCTTGTGTGTGTGTGTGTGTGTGTGTGTGTGTGTGTAACAAGAGTCCTTGTCTTATTCTATGTGTATGGCTTTAAACATAGAATAACTTTAAACAGACTTCTACACGTCTATCTTTTCTTGTATGATGGTGCATTTTACGGGGGCCTCCATCACAAAGTACCACAGACTGAGTGGCTTAAACAACAGAAACTTACTTTCTCATATTTCTGAAGGTTAGAAATTCAATATAGGTGTCAGTTGCTTTCTTCTGAGACCTCTCTTTGGCTGTAGGTGGCTTTCTTCTCCCTGTATCCTCACATGTTTTTCTACCTGTGTGTGTCTGTCTCCTAATCTACTCTTCTTATAAGAACAACAGTTCTAGTGGATTAAACCCCACTCTAATGACCTCATTTTACCTTAATTGCATCTTTAAAGATCTCCTGTCTCCAAATATAATCACATTCTTAGATACTAGGGGTTAGGACCTCAGCATGTGAATTGAGGGGCCAGCAGAGACACAGTTTAGCCCACACCCTAAGTGCTTAGTGGTCCAAGAACCCCATGTGATGTGTCTGTTAACTGATTCTCACGGAGGATTTTTAGCACATGTGCTTTGAAATTTTGGACTGTGAGCTCATCTCCACTGGGTGTTTAACTGTGGGAATTCCATGTATGTGGGTTAGAGGTGTGTCCCTACAGAGCAGCTTTATCCAGAAGGATCTTCCAGGTGTTGCCAGAGTTTCAGTGGCACAGGCCAGTGTTTATGATAATTACCCTGCTTGGGGTTTCCTGGATCATGTAGGCTGTAGAAATATCAACTCAGGTCCTCATGAATCCTCTCAACCTGTGGTTATAAAGCATCAGAGAACTTTTATCCTATTCAAATTATAGGATGCTGTGAAGACATTTTTTTCTCTCTACTCTTTGACTACCTGTGAAGCCCTTAAAAGGTTCAGATTTATGCATAGACATCAATTACAGCCTCTCACCTTGTAGGCATGGCCACCCACAGAGTCGCACAGTAGCTAATCCTAAACGATGCTAAGAGCTATTTTGGGTTATGGAGACCAATTACCTCTCCTTCATTCTATCCCAGCTGGGCCATAGCATCAACTCATTGCTTCACATCACTTCCCTCTTTTTTTCTTACACCTGAGGCTTTCAGGTATTCGTTCATCTCAGATTTTATCCAGCAAGTTTAGATGTTTGTAAAGGATTTTCAACAGGAAGGATTACTCCAACATTAAATTTAATTCAGCATTAAAGGATTTTAACACAAAGATTTTCAAGACATCTAGTCTTCCATTACCAGGGTGCAAAGTTAGGTGGTGGGTTTATTGAGATTGCTTTAAATTTATAGATTAACTTAGGGAGGGCCATATCCTTATGATAATGAATATTCCCTTCCAAGAACTGGATATTTGTTTAGATTTTCTTTATGTCTCTCCATTAGGCTTTTAGATTTTTCTTTATGTGGTTTTATATTTCTTTTTATTTCTTATTTGTCTTTAGCTGTAACACATAGGATCTTTTTAATTTTAACTTTTACTGCCTTTGCATATATGAAGGCTATGATCTCTATATGTTCATTTTGTTCCTAGCTAACATGTTGAATTCTTCTGTTGTTTATATCAGTTTTCCAGTTGTCTCTCGTGGGTTTTTCTGGTATGAAATCACCTCAGCCCTACAATATGACACTTTTACCTTTGTCTTCCAATTTTTATGCCCCTATCTCATTTCTTTTGCTAGATTGATAGTACTTGTGTAACAATGTTATGTAATAGTGACCAGAGAGCATTTTTTAAAAAGATTTTATTTATTTATTTTAGAGAGAGAGTGAGAGAGTGTGTGTGCAGGCAAGGGGAGGGGCAGAGGGAGAGGCAGAGAAGATCCCCAGCAGACTTGGTACTGAGCGCAGAGCCTGACATGGGCCTCAATCTCACAACCCTGAGGCCATGACCTGAGCCAAAACCAAGAGTTGGGTGCTCAACTGACTGAGTCACCCAGGCACCCCAAGAATAGAGAGCATTCTTATATTTTCCCTAATTTAAACAGGAGTGCTGTTGTTGGTTTCTAGTTAAGGTTGGCACTGGCTAACTTGGTCATTAAAGTGACTGACATTTAAGTAAGTCTGCAGAATTTAAAAGCACTTTCTTGCACATCGTCATGTGGAAGCCTTGCCACTATCTGGCTTTATGAGACACAGAAAATATTCAGCTGGGTTAATTTTCTTTTAAAGACAACTTATCGAAAATCTTACCTGAATGGCCAGTGACCTTCAGTGGTACTAGCAGGTGGCTTTTATCCACTTTTGGTTACCAGATATAATGATAAGAACTACCTATTCATGAATATTAAAAGGTAGTGTCATGTTTTGGACTGAAATATAGATGTCTCTGCATAAACTTTTATAGTAGCTATTTCTTTAATTTGTATAAAGAAATAGTAACTATTTCTTTAACCACTGCAAAGCCCTGGTTTGGTCTGTTTGTCTTTATGCATTTGGTATTTACTAAGAGCTGCTGTGTAAGGCTATAGAGTTTGTGCATTCCTCAAAGGTTCCCGGAAGTGGGGGCTAGTGAGGGAGGAATCCAACTGACCTTCTGCTTGCTAAGCCTCCTGTTGTCGATGGTGGCAGGAGCCTAACCCCACCAGAGGAAAGGGCCCTGTTTCTTCAACATAAAGACATTCTGTAGCTAAATGGTGTGCCTGTAGGGCTACGTCTTCCCAGAAGAGGGCTCCCTTTCCAATTCTCTCAAAGAGTCCATAGGGCTGCTCTGACAACCCATGGATTAAACTCACCCCCCACCCAACGCATAATTCCATGCACAGTTCATGCAGCCTCACATTGGAGCTGTACCAGGTTTTTTCTCATCTGGACTTTAAGAAATATGAGAGAATCTTTGTAGAAGTTTCCCTCTTATAACTTTCAGTTTGAAACATGATGCCATGATCATCACCATAAACTGAGCATCTGCTGAGCAGGAATCCCTAATAAGCCCTGGATAGAAAAGGAGTTGAATGCACAGCTTAGCATGCCTACTTAACAGCACTGGCCAAGGTTTTCCATGTCATGGAAAGTGTTGTGAATTTCACTCTTATCTGAAGTGAAATTTCTGAGGAAGCACAATCAGACTTTGTAAGGGTCCCTTGGGTCCCTGGGAACTACATGTTCCCATCTGTTAGGTCCATAGGAGTCATTTTTCCTTTCTCACAATCAGAATATCTGTACCAAAGCCATCTGCAGACTCTTGGACATGGAACCTCCAGGGTGAGCAGGATTCCTTCCTCCAAAGCCCCAACCTGACAACACTCTCAGCCCCTGTGGGGAAGGGCAGCACCTCGTCTTCATCATCCATAGTCAGAAACCACCACTGGGGAGGTAAGAACTTCACACAAACACTTTCTCATTCTATTAGAATGAGCTTTTCCTATAAGTGGTTAGTGAATTGATCACCAAATTGAATTTTAGATCTGAACATGTTGAGGTGATTTCTGAATGAAACTCAAATCCCATAGAACCTCCGGGCAGGGTGGCACTCAGCAGATGTCCCTTTTCATACTGTGAGTAGAGAACATTCGAGGACATGGGCAAGAGCCCCCCCACCCCGTCCTCCCAGGTCATGTTCCACAGAACAGTGGCTCTCACATTTTCTCATGCGTCAGAATCACCTAGAATATCTCTTGAATCACTAACTACATGACTGGGCCCTACCCCAACAGTTTCTGGTTCAGGAGGCCTGGGTTGCAGGTCCAAGAATTTACATTTTTTTAATAATAAATTTATTTTTTATTGGTGTTCAATTTGCCAACATACAGAATAACACCCAGTGTTTATCCCGTCAAGTGCCCCCCTCAGTGCCCGTCACCCACTCACCCCCACCCCCCGCCCTCCTCCCCTTCCACCACCCTAGTTAGTTTCCCAGAGTTAGGAGTCTTTATGTTCTGTCTCCCTTTCTGATATTTCCCACACATTTCTTCTCCCTTCCCTTTTATTCCTTTTCACTATCATTTATATTCCCCAAATGAATGAGAACATATAATGTTTGTCCTTCACCGACTGACTTACTTCACTCAGCATAATACCCTCCAGTTCCATCCACGTTGAAGCAAATGGTGGGTATTTGTCATTTCTAATGGCTGAGGAATATTCCATTGTATACATAAACCACATGTTCTTTATCCATTCATCTTTCGATTTTTTAACAAGTTTACAGCCAATGCTAATGATGCTGATTCTGACTCACACTTTGAGAAACGGTGCTTTTCAGTAAACAAGTGATAACTAGAGAATGACTAAGAAAGTGTCCTTCTTAGGATAATAGAAATATTCTGAAATTAGATTATGATGATGGCCGGGCAACACTATGCATACGATGAGAATCATTGACTCGTACACTTTAAATAGGTAAAGGCGTGGTTATGACTTTTTTTAAAGTTGTGACTTTAAAAAGCTGGTTTTTAAAAGTCATAACCTACTTGAGTGAATTGCAAACTTTTTTCTTTCAATTAATTAAAGTGAAATTAAAAAATCCTGTGTTTGACATAGTTTGTGAGGATTCTCTGGAGAAACAGAACTAATAGGATACACACACACACACACACACACACACACAGAATGAGAGAGACCAATAAATCAGCACGGCAGGCTGGCAGGCTGGCAGGGGTTAGAGCTGCATTCTGAGTCCAAAGGCAGCCTAGAGACAGAATCTTTCCTCTTCAGGGGACCTCAGTGTTTCTCTTTAGGTCTTCAGCTGATTGGATGAGCCCCTCCCACATCATGGAGGATAATCTGCTTTACTCAAAGTGCACTGATTTAAATGTTAAACACACCTAAAAAATACTTTCATGATAACACCTAGACTGTTGATCAGACAGCCGTGCACTAGAGCCTAAGCAGACTGACATATAAAATTCACCATCACACACAGTAAAAATACGGTTTTGTGAAACTGTTGTTTCCATTTTCTCACACACACACATGCATGCATCTGGGTGAACTGGCTTGTGGTTTCAAATGTCTTCATTACTGTGAGTCGCTAATTGGAAAATACCAAAGCCTCTGCTTTAGAACAACTTTCATAAAATAGACAAAATGAGCGAGTAACAAAAAAAAAAAAAGATCTGCTTTAATACTTTTGGTAAAAGCGCGATAAATGGAATTCAGTGAAATCTTTTTATGCCTCGAGCTTAAAGACCCAGTGGAAAGAAAGTAGTCCCTAAACTCTGGGAGCCTTATCTGGCTATCACCTTGATTACTCTAGACAGCCATATGCTTGTGACTGTCTGAGGGCTTGTCATGCCAAGCCTGGAATGATTGAACCAAGTGGAAAACACGTGTAGGCTGGCAGGCACATCTTGTAGACAGATCAAGATGATTAAGCAGAGCTTCCCTGTGCCATTAACATGTGACCAAAGAAGTTCATTTTGAGGATGCTGTTTTGTTGTGGCAGCTTCAAAACATAGAAATGCTGTGATTTCTTAACCAGTTCTGTGCAGAGCTGATGATCCTGCATCCCCAGGCAGGGCTTGCGATATGAGTCGTGGATGGGGTGAGACACAGGAAGTGGATAAACTTGTTCGTGATATACATTATTTTGTATTTTTTGTTTTGAAAAGGGCTTTAAAATGAAGGGTCTTTGTTTTTAGCATGAGGGATGTGGTGAGGTTAGAGATGGGGTCCGGCTCAGCATGATATAATGGTGTTTGTGAGGTATTTTGGTAACACACAATATACATTTTTTAAGGTAATTTCAGATTGTCTCATCTGAGTAAGATGTCTTAGAGTATCAGCTATTTTCATCCTCATGTGACTAGTGAAGTCTAAATTCTAACATCTAAGTTCACCATTGTATGTAATGAGAGCACCCCGACTCCCCATGTTGCCCATCCCCTCCCACCTTGAGACCACAGTAATGATGAGAGCAGGAGCTGGCCCCATTCTTCACTGAGATTCGAGATTATTCCCCAGAGTGAGAGAGCAATACTGGGAGACAGCACCCAGCCTAACCACTGTGCCCCTCCTCCTTCGCAGGGCTCTTTCACCCACAGGCTCTTGCACCCCCTTGAGTGTGGCATGTTTTCCTCTCCACCTGAACTGTTTGCTTTTCCTTCCAGTTTCAATCCAACAAAGTCTCTTTTCTCAGGCTGAACCAGACTGGACATGGCTGTGCTGGGTTCTTGTTCTATCTTCCTCTCCAGTCAGATTTCCCAAGATGGCTCTGCTCTGTGGTTTCTATTTCTGCCTCCTTCACTCCACAGGCTTGCAGCTATGGTCCACCCCACTTCCTGATGACCAAGCCTGGTTTCCCCCCATCTCATGGCCAGCCCCAAACTGTAGTGACACTACACCATGCAGACCAGGACAGTTTGTAGGTGAATTAAATGATCGATTTATAAATAGAATAAGAGACAAGTAGAGAATTTCAGCTATCTATTGCTCAGTAATATCTACACCTATTGAATGCTTTTCTAACTGGGGTAGTGGCTTAAAACAATCACTATTATCTCTCACATTTCTGTGGGCTGACTGAATTTAGCTGAAAATTACTTCTGCTCCATGTGCTATCACCTGGGACAGCAGTCATGAGGTGACTCATCTTGAATGAGTTCCCCCATCCAAGATGGCCCACACATATGGCAAGCAGTAGGTATTGTCAGCTGGGACCTCTGCTGGGATTGTCAACTGGAGCACACTGGTTCTCTTTGTGCCTTTTCCATATGATTTGTACTCCTTGCAGCATGGCAGCTGGATCCCAGGAGGGAGACTTCCAAGTGTACAAAAGCAGATGTTGCAGACCTCTAAATCCCAGCCTCCAAAGTTTTTTTTTTTAATAAATTAATTTTTTACTGGTGTTCAATTTACCAACATACAAAATAACACCCAGTGTTCATCCCGTCAAGTGCCCCCCTCAGTGCCCGTCACCCATTCACCCCACCCCACCCCTCCCCTTCTACCACCCCTAGTTCGTTTCCCAGAGTTAGGAGTCTCTATGTTCTGTCTCCCTTTCTGATATTTCCCACACATTTCTTCTCCCTTCCCTTATATTCCCTTTCACTATTATTTATATTCCCCAAATGAATGAGAACATACACCATTTGTCCTTCTTCGATTGACTTACTTCACTCAGCATAATACCCTCCAGTTCCATCCACGTTGAAGCAAATGGTGGGTATTTGCCGTTTCTAATGGCTGAGGAATATTCCATTGTGAAGTTATACAGCATCATGCCTGCTGCACCCTGGTAGTCAGTGGCCAGCCTGGAGAAGGGAAATAGACTCCACCTCTTTTTTTTTTTTTTTTTAAGATTTTATTTATTTATTCATGAGAGAGAAAGAGAGAGAGAGGAGAGGCAGAGACATAGGCAGAGGGAGAAGCAGGCTCCATACATACAGGGAGCCCGATGTGGGACTCCATCCTAGGACCCTAGGATCATGCCCTGGATTGAAGACAGGCACTAAACCACTGAGCCACCCAGGGATCCTCTAGACTCCACCTCTTGATGGGTTTGTCTTTAATCTATCACACCTTTATCACATCAGTACAGATAAACAGATAAAGAATAGGTGAACTGAAACATTCCAACTAAAATTTTCAGGAAATAATGGTAGTTTTTATGTACTTCTTGTTGTTTTACTGCATTTTCCAATTGTTCTAGCAATACATGAATTGCTGAGGTTTTTTAACTTTGATAAGTATCATGCATGCATAAATGCGCATATGTTATCAGTACAGCTTGGTGAATGTTAACAAACTGAACATGCCCTTGTAACTTGCATCTAGATCAAGAAAGAGAACATTATCAGTACAGCAATCTTCAATAGCTGTTGCTCTTGCTAAGACCAAAAAGAAGCGTTTAATATTTAAAGAGAAGCATCTAAGAAAAACAACAATTCTTACCAATCTTCTATTCTTCACAAGTAAAACACATCTTTGACATTTGCAAAATAACCACAAACCCTTAGCGATTTTTTAAATTATAGATTTCAAGGCTCAATTGGCTAATATCCAATAATTTGCAACAAATGAATAGAAGAAGTGGATTTTCCCGACAGTTGAATGGCTAGTCTGAACATTTAGTGAATTGACCAATGGCCTATATCCTTATCAAAGCTTTTATCATTGTCAAACAGCTATTTAATTCTTCAAGCATGTTTTGAAGTGAGGCATAAATAAATATAAAATCAGGGTTTTTAGCAAAAGCATCAACCACCAATTAGTTTCAGAAACATGCAAAAAACCAAATCCGTCAGTTTTGTCCACCTTATCATTTTAAGAGGTAATAAGCTAGAGTCTCATGAGATAGAAATGACACAATTATACAGCTCACTATTATTCAAATTATTTACATAGAATTTTTATTAACTTTGAATGGACATTTATATTTTGAGGTGGGCACTGATGAAGAATCAAGGACCAAGACTTGTTCTCATTCTTTAATTCTTGACTTAAAGTTCCCTCATGGCATTCACCTTCCCTGGCCACCTCATTTAGAGGCAACATCCTTTCTTCCCATCCTGATTGTTTTCTGCAGAGCCCCTGTGATAACCTCAGTAATGGCCTCCAGGTATATCCAGGTCCTAAACCCTGGAATCTGTGGAGGTTCTCTTCTATGAAAAAAGGGTCTTTGAATATGTGATTAAGTTAAGGATCTTGCGATGAGTAATCCTGGATTATCCTGATGGACCTGCCATCTAATCACAATCCTTCTTGTCTTTTTGAGAGGGAGGCAGAGAGAAATTTTATATAGAAGCAGAGAAGAGATTTCAGGGAGAGAAGATGCTGTGCTCTCAGACTTTGAAGATGAAGGAAGGGGCACTTGAGCCAAGGACTGCAAAAAATGCAGCTGTAGGTACTAGAAGGGCAAGCAAAAATTCTTCTGTAGAGCCTCTGGAATGGGTGTGGATCTGTAGACATCCTGACTTTAGCCCAATGTCACTAGTTTCAGACTTCTAACCTCCAGAACTATAAGAGAATGGATTTCTATTGTTTGTTTGTTGGTTGGTTTTTAAAGATTTTAATTACTTGAGAGAGAGCATGAGCAGGAGGAGGGGCAGAGGGAGAGAGAGAAGCAGACTCCCCTGTGTAGGGAGCCTGATGTGAGGCTGGATGCCAGGACCCAAGGATCATGACCTGAGCCAAAGGCAGACACTTAACCCACTAAGCCACCCAGGTGCCCCTGTATTTCTGTTTTAAGCCACCAAATTGTGGTAACCATAGGAAACTAATATAGTACCAATCACAATTTGAATTATTTGTTGACTCACCTTTTTTTTTAATTCTTATCTCCCTCACTGGACACTAAGCTTCTGCAGGAAGGGACCTGGTTTGTCCTCACTGCTATGTCCACAATACCCATGTGGGAGTTTGGCATAGAGTAAATGTATGTCAAGTGATTCTACAGCTAATGGCAAGTTGGAGAAGGCTTTTTGGAAGAGGTGCATGGACATTAAGGGATGGGTAAAGCTTGATGTGGTACAAAGTGGGAGACAGCATTCCAGATGGGGGTTCTGTGAGCAAACATGAAAATGTGAGAATGGAGGGTTAACATGGGGTTTGAGGAAACCAGTGAGAAAAATGGCCACATAAGGCTGGAGAATCAGAGAGACTCTCCCTTAGAAGGATGACATGAGGCCACATTAAGAACTTTGAAGAAGGTCTTAATCCTTCTCTGAGAAGCAGAGAGGAGTAGAAAAGGATGTAGTAAGCCACTGGACATTGTGCAGATGGCTTACCCAGTAGGAAGTTAGTATAAACATCAGCAAAATAGTGCTCTCCAAAAAAGAGAAAGGTTCAGCTTTGAGGAATTAACCAAAAATTTTACAGTCGGAAAATCTACCAAGAAACTCTTTTTCCTTCAGCATACAACGTGTTGAAGTTAAGTCTTGATTTTAGTTTGAACTATATATCGGTAAGCAGAACTACAACCTTTTTTAGGACTTCAGGGCTCTGATGTTAGGCCTTTGAGACTGTGGGAGGGGATCACCCCTGGTAGGAGTCTGTGTCCCACTGCTGTGCATGTGGCTCAAGGATCTGGACTGTTTCCAGTCTGCAGAGATCAGCAAATTAGCTGGCTCTGCTTCCTTCTGGGTGGCCCTCCCAGACCCTCAACTTGTGTAACTAGCTGACGACTTACATCCTTCTTAAGAGCTTACCAGTCAAAATGGTGATAAATTAGCAAACTCATTCATTAGGATCTTTCTTTCTGGTTCTTTGTGAAAGATACTCATTTTTTTTTCCACCAGGACTCCTGAAAACTGCCATCCTGTTAAAAAAAAAAATGCCAATTAAGCAAGAACTCTGGCTATTAAACAGGTGTGTGTAAATCATACATGCTTTTAAAAATCCTGCACACTACTTGTGGGAGGCAGATTCATGTCCCTGGTTCCTGTCCAGACATACTACCTTTTGGTGGCTGCTGTTAACAAATTACTGCAAACTTTATGCTTAAGGTTTGAAATAATATCGAGATACTGAAATCATTTGAAGTTTATGCATTAAGACATGAGCTCTTTGGAAGAGACTCACACACACACACACACACACACACACACACACTTTGTGAGTGATGAAAGTGACAAAGGCTCATTAAAAACTCAAATGATGTGGAATTGGGTAACATAAACAGTGAAAGCCCTTCCTCCCTTCCTGCTTGATCCTAAGAAGGAACTCTTTGAGCAGTTCAGTATTTCCCCCTCTTATAGACAAGGACTTTTTTGTACTTGTGAATTTGGGCCAGCTTTAAAAATAGGCTCCCCGGATGGTTTCCTAGATGAGGTGATTTATGGGATTAGGAAAAACCCCTGTCCAATGTGCCATCTCTCCAAATAATTTTCTTATTATGCCATTTTATGGCTGAAATCCCATCATTAACGATTCATTTCTTTGGCTTAGTGCTTTGTCCCTTTTTAAGATGCAAATACCTCTTACAAGACTAACCCTTTAAGCCCTAACAATCCTCGCAAGGATGAGTTTATTTAAATGAAGTCCTTCACTCTATCTGCTCCCTTATCCCATCATCTGCTTTGCTCATCATTACCATTTGCAATCATTTGTGTGCCCCCTTGCCTTTTTCTTCTGGCACCACCACTGACTCAATTTCCATGAGGATAGACCTTCTTTCCTGCGACTTCCTGGGCTACGATGACATAGGATGTGCTCGATAAATATTTGATTGGATGGAAGACCTTGGAATATTGGACTCAGGCATGTGACCTAAGGGTGCTGGAACACAATGGAAGGCCAGAGAAGTGCCACGGGAGCAGGTGAGGCTGTCTCCTAGGCCTGATTCTAGGCTGGGCATACCGCTTGGGACCCATGCCTCCCATGGCTTTCTTGCTTTGTTGGCTGTGCAGTGGTTAAAGAATTCGAATGTCACTCCTGGCTACACAATGAAACTTTGCTGACGTCATAGCCCTTGCCATTATCTGCCCTCTGGAACTGATTTTTTTAAAGTCTGAGAAGTTGGAAAATTAAAGCAGGAGAGGAAGATCTGTTTTGGTTGGATCTTGTGTTTTGTTCTGTTTTGTTGAGTGAGTCCCAAAAGCTGCTTCTTCCCATCCCCTCCCCCTGCCTTTTTTCTTTTTAACAGCTGAATAAATATTTGCCAAAAAAAAAAAAAAAAAAGCCATGGGAATGGGGTGTGGATGAAGGATCATATTTGTAGGAATCCACTGTTTTCAAAAATATATTCCCAAAGCCAGCAACATCCATGCACCTTTTATTCCAGGTATATGCATTGAATTCACTGACTATGTTAACACTTGCCTTTAATGGCAGTCATTGCAAAGGCAATTTCAGAACTAAGAAAAATGCTTCATACATGTGAAACCAGTATAACATTGTATCAACTGTTCTTTTTTTTTTTTTTTAAGATTTTATTTATTTATTCATGAGAGACACAGAGAGAGAGGCAGAGACACAGGCAGAGGGAGAAGCAGGCTCCATGCAGGGAGCCCGACATGGAACTCGATCCCAGGACTTCAGGATCACTCCCTGGGCTGAAGGCAGACACTCAACTGCTGAGCCACCAGGCATCCCTGTATCAACTGTTCTTCAATAAAAATTAAAACAAAACAGAACAAAACAAGAGAATAGCAAAGCTTCCAGAATAGGAGAAAGTGAACTTGACTCAATAGAACTACATAAGCCTCTTAAGTGGCAAAGGTTAGTTAGCACCATGTATAATTGTACATTTGTTGCATGGTTTATGTAACATCTGTCCCCCTTTCACCCTATAAGCTCCATTTGGGGAGTGCTGTCTGGTTCAGCTTGTCACGATGTACCCAGTTGCTAGCACAGTGCTTGGCATATAGCATGTGCTCAGAGATATTTTTTCATGAGTGAATACATATCACCTCATTTAGTTGGGATAGCTTATTCCAATGTGAATAGACTTGTAAAAATTGCTCAGCTTCTTAGCTTGACATACGACTATTTATATTTTTTATCTGGGTGGCTTTCTAGCAAAGTTTTAAGCCTTTTTTCACACTTAAAAAAATCTGTGTTTATAGATGACTTAGTTTTTCTCGTGAATGGGGTCAACTATAGATAATTAGTGACTGTTCCCTAATATTCTCTTAATGAGAAAGTAGTAAAACTAAGCTCAAGTGGTCTATTGCTTGTTTTTTGTTGTTGTTGTTACTTGTATCATGATCATGACCATCATCATCTGGATCATCATCATTGTCAACTGAACAATCCCATTTTCAATTTAATTTAATGAGAATGGATCTTTGCAGCCGCTGAGACCAAAATGCCTGCTTATTAAGGAAACTACTTCTTTTAACCTAAGTTACACCTCTTTGCACACAATGCAGATGCAAAGAGAACTGAGTTCTTATGGGAGTGAGAGAGAAAGGGGTGTAGACAAGACTGTGTAGGACGCTCAGGGGGACGAGGCTGGAAGGGACTCCAGAATTCATTGGAGGTGAGGCTTGTATGAGGCAAAAGAGGTCAGAGTGAGTGTATTTACTCATAAAACTCATAGAACCGAGCAGTCGTTGATACCAACTGAGGTACATCTACAACCCATCATGTTGTCAGGGTAGTATGTTTTCTACACAAAACCTTATACTCCTTACATTGTGAGTAGAAAGCCAGAGTTATTCTTAGATACTCCTTCCTGGCAGAGAGTGAGGAAATCCTGGAGATGCTATGCTTTCTGGCAGATCTCTCCAGAATAGTATGTATGCCTTTGATCCTCAGGTCTTAAGATGGCTTGCGGGGGACAAAACATAAAGAGTATAATGAAAAAGGTCACCAATTCTCTAAGGTGGAGATGAAGCAGACTAAATCCAACAGAGTCTGGTAAATGAGAAGCACATAAGAAGATGCTATAGGAAGAAATAAGCTGTTGGAAGCAAAAGGTGAAAAGATAGGAAGTGTGTTTTTGAGTTTGAAATGACTAATTTTCAGAACTTACTGATGATCCAAGGGCCCAGGAAAATCCAGGAGAGAAGTGAGTTTGAAACTCCATGATGCTGAGTGCCAGGTTGCTTATGGTGTAGGTTTTGTGTGTTACCCTCCTCTGCAGCGGCTTCCTTGAGGAAAGTAGAATGCCTCACAGACAACCCATCCAGGGAATCAGAAGTGCTGTCACTGAAACACATGATTAGCACAGGAGTAGCAGGGTTAGACTTGATTAAGCATATGCTGCTATAACTGTGATGTCATTTCATACCTGATGAGCCCTACAAGGCCAGTGGAGGAACCATTTTTGAAAACAGTCTACACTTGACCACATGTACTCCTATTAATACTCTATGTAATACTTACCATGCTTGTTCCTTTTCATATACTTCATTTGATTCTGTTACCCTGTGAAGTAGATACTGTTATCTACTTAAAGTAGGCCATTGTGAGGCATGGGTAGAAATTGGAGGGCAGGAACATAGAGAAGCCCAGGTATTTCTTCTCCCTCTCTGCTTTGAGGACCATTTCCTAGAGTAGCTATGCCTCAGTGTTTCTAGCTCCTACCTGACAGTCACTTCTTCCATTGGCCAGGCTCCCTGTTGTCTCATGGTTCTGTTTCCTGTTCTGGTCCTCAGAAGCTCCCCACTCCTGAGCTCTATTATCATCATTACCCTTTTTCAGTACCATTAGCTATACAGTGGGAAAGCGTAAAGCCATTGCTGCCCTAGGATTGATTCTTCCTTCTCACGTTGACTTTTCAGCTATTCCTAAGACTTTGTAACTAGCTCCATATATTCGGTCCTCTGAACTAACAGGCAGTGATCTGTTTTCTTGACTGGACCCTGAGTGATACATAGTAAACTTATCTTTATTATGTCCAAGGTAGATACTATTTTCCAGATGACTTTGGAAGGACTATCAAGAAGAACAGGTGTTTACCTATATTTCTGAGACCAGAGATAGGTAGGTAGGTAGGTAGGTAGGTAGGTAGGTAGGTAGGTGGATAGATAGATAGATAGATAGATAGATAGATAGATAGATAGATAGATAGATTGATTGATTGATTTAGTTCAAGGAATTGGCTTATGTGATTGTGGGAGCTAGCAAATCTGAAATCAATAGGCTAGACCATTGAGAAGGGCAGTCTGAACACTGAGAGACTTATAGATAGATCTGAAGCTGTACTCCACAGGTAGATCTCCTTTTCCTCAAACTTCAGTTTTGCTGATAAGGCCTTTTAACTGATTGGATGGGGCCCACCCAGAATATCAAGGATAATCTTCATTCTTCTTTTCATATCATGGGAAATGCTCTTGGGCCAGTCCTGGTCGAAGTAGGTATAGTGTGAGGTTTCGCAGGAAGGGAAGCAGGGCATGCTGGATCCCTCAAGGTATGCTTTGTGGTTTTTGGGTGTGTTGGGAGATTAAGTTTGGGCCCAGATGGAGAGGCAGACAGTGAAAGCCCTGGGATGTTCTGAGCATCAGAGGCAGCTCAGAGGACAGTAGAATATAATATAATCAACTGATTATAGATGTAGACCACATCTACAAATACTTTGACAGCAACACCTTGATTAGTGTTTAATTGAGTAAGTGGATAGCATAACCTAGCCTCTGTTGACACATAAAACTGACCATGATCCTGGAGAAGAGCAAGAAATCGAGCAGAGAACAGACAAACAAGTGATTCACTGTCTGGTTAAGGACACACACCCTAGTACAAAAAAGCAGTACAAGTACAAGTATGCTCCTAGTGGTGATGGTAGCCTCAACCACTTGGTAGAGCCCTAACTCTGTCTGTGAAGTCTATAGGTATCTACCTCTTAGGTCACTCCCTTTGAGACCAGTGCCCTGTTTTCTAATAGTCTTGGTAATACCCAAGGGCTCTTGTTTGGTTTTCTGAGCATTCTAGACTCTCCCACCTTCAATCCAGTTTGAACTTCTGCCAAAAATTTGGAGTCTCCTGAGTAACTCATTGGCTTCTGCTTTAAGCTAATCTTTCAGTAAACTAAAAATACGCGCACACACATACACACACACACACACACACAAATACACACAGTTGCCCCCGCCAAATCTTATCCATGGGAAAATCTGTTCCATGACCCCTGCTAGCTGCCTGAAACTACAGAGAGTACCAACTCCTAAATAAACTCTTGTTTTTTCCTATAAATGCATACCTATAATAACATTTAATTTAAAAATTAGGCACAGTAACAGATTAACAGCAACAACTAATAATAGAACAATTATAACAATATACTGTAACAAAAGTTCTGTGAATGTGGTTTCTCTCTCTCAAAGTATCTCATTTTCCTGTACTCTTATCATATGGTACTGTGTCCCTCTTCTTTTGATGTGAGATGATAAAATGCCCACGTGATGAGATGAAGGAAGGGGAATGACGCAGGCATTGTGACATAGTGTTAGGCTATTATTTGACCTTCTGACAATACTTCAGGAAGAGGACCATCTGCTCTGGACTACAATTGACCACAGGTAGCTGAAACTACAAAAAGTGAAACCACAAATAAGGAAGAACTATTCTATACACAAACACACACAAAGCACCTGCTCTGCACCAAACTTGTCCTGGGTGTTGGGGATATAACAGTGAACAGAATAGATGGTGTCTGTGTTTATGGAGCTTACAGAGTAGTCAGGACTGACTACTCTCAATTTCTGAGACCTAATGCAAAGTGAAAATGTAGGGCCTCTTGTTAAAAAATTATTGAGAATTTCAAGACAATATAAAGCATTAATCCAAGTGTGAGGCCCTTCTAAACACAGTCCATTTGGTTCTGAAACTGGCCTAGATTCCAGTGATCTGGCCTTAACCAACTACCCAACAGAAATAGGAGTTTCTGGTCCAACTTCCAATGGGGGTAAAACATGGAGGGAAGCTATTCTGTAACTGTGGTCCTCTTCCTTTGGGAGGGATTTTCCTGTTCTATTACCACTTGGTCTTTCATAGACCATACTGCGCATTTGCTATATGGTAGGCACTGTTTTAAGTGCTAGGGATCCAGCATCCTTTGTGTATCCACCAATAATGAACAATAGAGTTTAATGGTGTAATAAACAGTAGAGTTGTGTAAACTGGGTATGGGACTCAAGATCTCTGAACAATAGCTTGTCTAATTTTATAATGAGTATAGTAATTGCATACCTCACAGGATTATTTTAAGGATTAAATGAGGTATGCTTATTAAGTACTGCCTAGTGTTTGGTAAATACTAAAAAATGTAAGTGTTATTATAGCAACTTAAATAGACTGAAGTTATAAGAAACTGTAGACTCAGTTACATAAATACATACTCAGATACCACCATGGAGATGGTTTACCATATGTTTAAATTAATTAAAATTCAAATTCTTACAAAGAAAACTCTTTATATCTCAGTGCTGGAACGTTCATTTAGTACATTACAGGTGTTAGCACAGAATGAAGTTGGGGCTGAAGGGAAGAGTTAAATGAAAACATGCAACTCATTCTAGTAGGAATGTGGAGTCAGGCATGAGGGTTTAATTTAAGGTTGAGTGCTAGGGCCAATCTATTAAAAGAAATATTTATGATGCCAAGAAAAGCAAAAGGGAATGAGTTGCAAGGTTGGGGTACACGCAAAAGTCTGGGCTGCTGCCTGAGTGGGAAGCACTGGCTAAGCTCTGGAAGCATTACCTGAAAAGTAGCTAATAGGGTGGAGCTAGTGGCCTGAGCTCTACCTTGGAAAGATGTTGTAAGGGATTCCCGCTGCTAGTTGAGAAAGGCACAGAGAGAGAGTGGGGTATGAGGGAGAGGAAAGGAGGGACGTGAAAACAATGTAGATCATATTCTTGCTGCAGGGCGGGCATCTCTCCCCGCATCACAGGCAATTATGTGGCTAGCCAGATGCCTTCTCCACCTGTCTTCTGCCAATCGGCTGCGTGAGCCACCCTGCATGGCCAAAAAATCGAAGGCTCAGGTAATGTCATGGGACCCAACCCTGTATTAGGCATGAATCCTTGACCTTGTTATGAAAAACATTTAGGGCGGTTCCTAGACACACATGCGGTATAACCAGGGCATGGAATCTCAACCAGTTGAGGTAATGGAGCTACAGACGCAGTGCTAATGAGGGCAGCCCCGCTGTGCAGGGTAGGAGGGAATATTTATGTCCCTGGTTCAGCTGTTGGCCTGGTGTTTGTGCTCCAGAAACAGAAGAGACAACTCTCACCAAAACTCTTCTGAGGATCAACTTTCCACATGACTGCCTGGCTTAAAAGGGGAGACCCTGGACCAAGAGTATGATGTAAGCAAAGAACATATAGGTTTCAGGAAATTAAGTCATGTTTTGTAAAAAACCATGAGTGGTTTTGTAACATCTCTGTGATTAAAGGGTGGCCACCAGATTGCTGCTGGTTTTCCTGTGTTGTCTCTTTCCTTCTTCAGCAAACACACCTGCCCCATAGGACTGGCGAGCATTCTCTGGATGCATTATTTCTCTTCTTAGGCTTTGCCCATGCCACTACTTTTCTCTTTTACCTTCTTTCACCTCCTCTGTGACTAGGAGAGTCCCAACTGTCTGTCCCTCCAGGACAGATGACATCTCCATCAGAACCCTCATCCTATGAGGCAGGATCAGTGTCTTCCTCCTTGGAACTCACAGGACATTTCCTCTTCCAGCACTTATAGCCTCCTACTGCATATGTTACTGAGATTATGGATCTCTTAGATGTAAGAATGAAGTCTTATTCATTTTTTTTTTTTTTTTTTTTTTTTAGTCCCAGAAGCCTGGCCCAGTGCTTGGCTTATAGTAAGAATCTGGTAAGGACTCCTTATGTAATTGAATGAATGGATGGATAGCCATCTATTATCAAAATAACTACCAGATGATTTTGTAGATTCCACATCTTAAAAATATTTGGTACACTTCAAAGTTGCTGAATAAATATCCTCAAAGACTGTAGATTATTAAATCAAAATAAATATAGCCTCTTTAAAATTCTTTATCCCTATTTTAGAAACATTAAGTAAATTCTTGGTACTTTTGCAAGTGACCCTAATGGATGGTTAATATTGTGGAAGCCAAAATTTGGATTGAAAACAAAAATTCTCCACAGAGCTAGCACATTGAACTGTCAGAGGACAGTGATTGAACTATTCCTAAGTAAAACTTTTGATTACATTTTGTAGCATACTTAAATCATTAACCTATTTTCTTTCTTTATAACACTGGCCAAAGTTACTTTTTTATATTTGCTACTTATTTGCTCTTCCTTTCCTGACTTGTCTGCCTTCTACCAATTACATAGCATCCAGGCACCAGAGGACCCAGCACCCAATTTATGCTATATAAATGTTTATTGACTGAATGAATGTGTTCTGAAAACTGGACAGAGAAAAAAATTAACAAGAAAGACTTCTTTTTTCAGAAAGTCCCCCCCACACACTTTTTTCCAATTCTTAATAGTGTACTACATTTACAGTTTTATAAATCTGAGGTTGGATCTTTTATGTAATTAGCATAAAGGTAATTTTATATGACACCTGTAATTAAAAGCCTTTGCGGGGTACCTGGTGGCTCAGAGGTTGAGTGTCTGTCTGCTTTTGACTCAGGCCTTGATCCCGGGGTACTGGGATTGAGTCCCACATCCCTCTGCCTATGTCTCTGCCTCTCTCTTCGTGTCTCTCCTGAATAAATAAATAAAATCTTTAAAAATAAAATAAAAATAAAAGCTTTTGCAAAGGCCCAAGATCATCCAGAAAATGTTCATGCCTGGAATGATTTCAACACTGACATAGTACTACATTCAAAACACTACCTTCCTATGTCTTGTTTACTTCTGCTGGGCTTTCGTAGAATGTTCGAATGCCCTTGAAGTTTTCCTTATGGTTCTTTCACTCTAGAAAGGAACACGTTGACCACAAATATATTGTGCACTGCAGAAAAGAAATCTGAGGAAGACAACATAAGGCTAGAAAGAGGAGGGAAAACATGTCACCCTGTTTTCACAGTTACTTTTTGGCTCAGAAGTGACATTTATATTGTCTCTTGCTGGGCAGCTATGAAGAACATGCCAGCAGACATGAAAGAGACCTCTCTTCAGTGCAGGATGTGTGGGGACGTGTGATCCAACCAAATGAGCGTCAAGTTGGATATGTAAACAAGCCTAATGGATGAAGGCAGAAGCTATGTCTCCATTGGGATTGTTGGAGGAGGGGACATGAAGGATAATTGGGATCTGGGAAATAGAATTTTGTAACTGGACATATTGTCACTCCTAATAATTTTGGAGTCCTTTTACTTAGAAGAAGAGAATACATATCTAGTGAGTGGATAGCAGTGAATCTCATAATAGTATAAGTGAAATCAACAAAAATCTTGAAAGTGGTACATGAATGACTAGGATTTGGAAAAACTATGCAGTGATCAAATGTTCATGGGTGTCCCATTAGGAAAAAATGAAGAGAGGGAATCGCTCAGCAGAGTCCATCATAGCTCAGAGATGCACTTGGGCAGACACACCTTTATTCAGGTCAGCTGATTTTAACAACAGACATTTATTATAGCATCACTGACACTGGCTAAATGGTTAAAAAAAATAAAGGTCTGCAAGCCCAGTGTCAGAATGAGTTATGTGGGCCAGGGAATCCCAAAACAAGCTCTGCATCAGTGTCTCCAGAGAAGTTGCAAAAATAGAGACGTGTAGTCTCAGTCCCTAGATACCAGGATTCAGTGGATTCAGGTTTCAAGAGTTGGTATTTTTGTTAAGTGCCCCAGTGATACTGAGGCAGGAAATTGAAGGTGACTGGTCTTTGGAAAATGAGTGCCATGTGAATTATGATCATGTTGGTGGTAATTAGCACTCATTGTAGATGTTCTCGAACAATGGTACACACTAGACTTATCCACAGGGCCTTTGCCATGAGTGCAAGTTCCTGGTACTACCTCTAGCATTTCCCCCTCTTCCTTCTCTTTTCTTTTTCCAGTCCCTAGCACTTTTGAATAATCGAATCTTAAAAGGAGCAGACATCAGAATTTGTACCTAGCAGCCTAGCCGATTCTGATGCAAGTTATCTGCAGACCAAATTTTGAGAATCACTCATTTTTGAAACCTTGATCTTCACTGGCCACTGTATAAGCCATTTATACACATTATCTGATTCCATCTTCCTAATGCTCTTACGGGAGAGGGACTTTTATTACCCCCATTTTACAGATGAGGAAATTGAAGCGTGGAGAAGATAAGTAACTCATTCAAGATCACACTGCGAATAGCTGAGCTGACTTGCAGACCAGAACTGTCTGACAGCAAGATTTATGTTCTTAATACTACATTGCCTCTTTGCTTCCAAGAGGGCAGAGGAAAAAAAAAAAAGAATCTTCCTAGTTGGGACAGGTTTTAAGAAGGCATTTAAACTAAAGTAGGATAAGTGGACTTTGGAATTTGTCACTGGGTCCTTGGTCACATAAATGTTGAGGTAGTTCTAAAATGAATTATTTTTTGCTTTTGTTTGTGTAGTTCTGAAAATTTGATAAATCCAACTGAAAGTGAACATGGTGATATTTCTTTCATACAGTAAATAGTATTATGGTGTCTGACATTATTGAAAAGCTGGTAGACCAGGGCATGACTCTAAAAAATGCTGACGTGTTGTTGAGAGGCCAGACATTCCCTACATTTTAACAGTCTTCCTTCTTCAAAACACCTTTCTCCTTTGAAGGAGAAATGAGAAAATCTACAAGAAAACTCACAGACATACCCAGTGACAACAAAACAGAAGATGCTGAAGCAGAGTTTTGTGGGGTTTTTGTTGTTGTTGTTGTTGTTTAAGGACTGGCTTCTTTTGGATTTAATGATAACATCAACTGCCTTTCAAAAGATAACTTTTTACCAAATTATGAATTTCTGCTGCACATCAGCATCCCTGTAAAGGGCATGTTTCCTGGGTGTTAGAGAAGGAAAGGCTGTTAGTCAAAGATAACTTGTTTACCAAACAGGGACTGTAATTGAAAAGGCCCTTTGGAGTTAATGAAAATATAAAATAGCTTTCCCCACCAGACTGAGAAGAGTCTAATTTAATTATCTGTGAGTGTCACAGATGAGAAGCAGCCTTTCATCCATTTCTGGAAGCTGAGTCTGGACAACTCACTCCTTGTGAAAAGAACAGGGAATGGGAGCCCTGGGTGAGTGAAGAAGGTACATGAGAGACCCAGACATCACAGGCGTCTAGGCTCTTTAAACAGTGCCGGATGGTGACAGTTGCCCATGTTTATCTGGGTATGACTTCCGTCCTAGAGTTCAGCCAGAGTCTGCGGAACACCCCCTAGAGCCCAAGCATTATGCAGGTGCCATGGTTACCTAGCGAAAACAGAGAACCCAGAGCCCCTGAGGACAGTCATTCTGCACAAGATGAAAATTTCCAGAGGCTGAGTTTTCAAAAGTTAGAAGGAGTAAGGGGCAGAAATAGGTAGCATATTAGGGGCAGAGAATTATTTTGGAGACCTTTGTCATTTGTGAGAGCTGTATTTCAGAAACTTTGAGAGTCCCCACATCTTAAAAGCCACTGTACAGAAATTTCTCCAATAAACTTCAGTTTTCCAAGAAAGAAAGATCACTAACTTACATCTTTCCCTGACCCTCCACTTGATCCCCTGCACGAGATGTCCACTTTTTGGGGTATTTACCTTTCAAGTGGGGACAAAGAGGATATTTTTTCAAGAAAGCCACCAGATTGGCCACGATGAGGAAACACACACACACACACACACACACACACACACACACACACACACACTTTGAGGATGGAAGCTGCTCTTAGCCAGTCTGTGTTAACAGCAGATACCCCCTGTTATACCTCAGCTTTGAGTTAATTCAACTCACATTTGCACTTCAGCTAAATGTTGGGGCCCATGAGGAACACAAGGCACTCGTGGAAACCTAAGTGTGAGTTCTGTGAATCCATTTGCAGGGATTGTGTACCTGTGCATTGTGTATTTCTCAATAAGTAGGTGTCATTATTTGGCAGCAAGTTGGCAAATCTGTGGGCCATGTCTGGCTTGCTTGCAGGGATATTTACTCGGTCCCCATATTGTTTTTTTTTTTTATTATAATTTAATTTTGGAGGCACCTGGGTGGCTCAGTGGTTCAAGGTCTGCCTTCGGCTCAGGTCATGAACCCAGGATCCTGGGATGGAGTCCTGCATCAGGCTCCCTGCAGGGAGAGCCCTACTTCTCCCTCTGCCCATCTCTGCCTCTCTCTCTGTGTCTCATGAATAAATAAATGAAATCTTAAAAATTTTTTTTCATTAGAGGAATTTAATTATTTTATGTAAAAAGAGAAAAAAAAGTAATGAACCTCCAGGTGCACATAACCCAATTTTTATGATTGTCTATACTAAATCTATCTTGTTTTCTCTACTTACCCATTTTGGGGGTGGGGTAGAGGGAAGAGGACATGCTGGAGATTTTCTTTTTAAAAATTTTATTTATTATATTCATGAGAGACAGAAAAAGAGAGAGAGGCAGAGACACAGGCCCAGGGAGAAGCAGGCTCTGTGCAGGCAGACTGATGTAGGACTAATCCCGGGACTCCGGGATCATGCCCTGAGCCAAAGGCAGACACTCAACTGCTGAGCCACCCAAGTGTCCCCATGCTGGAGATTTTTAAGTATCAAACTTTTATATCGCTTCACTTCATATATTGTTTATCTAACTTGAATTAGTTGCCAACTGAAGTAAGCAGAATAGTGCCCCCCAAAGATGTTCATACCCTAATCCTCAGAACCTATAGATCATATTGTCTTACATGGAAAAAAGGACTTTGCAGATTATTAAGGATATCAAGATGGTGAGATTATTTTGGATTATCCGGATGGGGAGGCAATTTAATCATATGGGTCCTTATAAGAGGGTGGCAGGAAAGTCAGTTAAGAGTGGGTGATGGCGTGACAGAAACAGAGGATGAAAGGGCAATGTGATGTGGAGCCAGGAGCTAAAGGAATTAGGGAAACGTCTAGAGGCTGGAGAAAACAAGGAAATGGGTTGTCCCCTGTGCCTCCATAAGGCAACAGACCTGCTGATACCTTGGTTTTAGGACTTCTGATTTCCAGAACTGTAAGAAAATACGTACCATCATTTTTGTGGTGATTTCTTAGAGCAGTGATAGGAAACGTGTACACTAACTTTTTAAAATAGGAAGAATTCACATTTAAAAAATATAAATTTATGGATTCTTCTGAAATGCTTCTTTTGGCAATGCTGTACTTATTATCTTTCTTGGTAATTACAGCCTAATGCTAAAAAGAAGCTCCCCCATAACTCAGATGTAGGTTTCTTTTCTCTTCTCTTTTCTTTTCTCTTCTTTTTTACATCCGGTCCTCTGTAGTCTCTAAATTTGTGACTCCTTACCTAGAAGATTCTGTTGGCTAATACAGCCACCATAACATTGCTGAAAGCATGTGCCTTTTGAATCTAGTGTTTTCTCAGCCATGAGCTAGAAGAGTCAGGAACCACTTAAACTTCCCTGTGGTTCAATATCTAGGAAATTATAGTAGTTACAAATATTCAAGTTTCATAGCCTACCATATTTTGTTTTATGTTGCTGAACATAGGATACATGGTTGATCGAAAACTGCACAGCCCATTAAGTTGGATTTAGAACTGGCAGACATTTGTATTGGAGTGAGCACCACCCACGAAGAATAGAGTTTGCTAAAAATAACAAAAACATGGAAATCAAATTTATAGTATAATGGAATATTTCACTGCCCTTAGAAAACAAACCATGTTTCATTTACTAGCCCTTCAATTGCACAATAAAGAGTAAACATAAGAGACTAATTCTGTCCCAGCTACTCGTTATAAATAGAAATATCCCGCAGTGGAAAGACATATTAAGGGTTATGAGTCATTTACAACTTAGTCTTGAATTACTTTAATCAGATGTGAGACTTGGGGAATAAAGGGCTTTGATGACTCAGAGGAGCTTTCACTGAACCAAAGTCTGGCCCGAGTGGTGCCCTGAGGACCAGGAGGTGGGCAAGAAGGGTGAGAGGTATGTGGCTCGCCGGATGGCAGAGTCTGCTGCAAAGTTGCACCTGAGCTGGACCCCCTGCAGCCCCATCTGGGGGAGACAGGACAGCTGAGTGCCCAGCTGTCTTCCCTCCTACTTTCCCATCCTGTCCCCGCATTGTCCCTCCTTTTCCTTTCTTATGAGAGGCAGCTTTGTGATCTGAAAATATCATGGCTTTGAGGTCAGGAAGGCACATAAGTGGCTTTATAACTATCATTATGTAACCTTGGCTACTACATGACCCCTCTGAGCCACAGTTTCTTCTTCTGTAAGACGTAGATAATAATAAATGCCTCAAGGTATTGAAAGGATTAAGGGAGGGGAAGCATAGCATGGTGTTCATATCATTTCCTAAGGCTGCCCTAACAAACAACAGCAAATGGGACATAGGGGATGACAGCAGTGGATTGTGTCTCGGTCCCGGGTGCTGGAAGCTCACGAGTCAGGCACCAGCAGGTTCCTTGCTCTTGAGAGCTGTGAGGGAGAATCTGCTTCTCATGGTTTCCAGCTTAGGCATTCTGGCGCTTGTAAATCCATCAACCCCAATCTCAGCTTTTGTGTTCACCTGACATTCATCCTGTGTCCACATTCCCCCTTCTATGACACCAGTCATATTGGTGTAGAGTCTGTTGTGCCCCAGTACGACTTCATCTAACTAACTACACCTGTAATGACCATCTTTCCAAAGATGGTCACATTCTGTGGTATCGGGGGTTAGGACTTCAACATCTGGATTTGGAGAAAGGGGGAGACACAGTGGAACCCCTCAGCCCTGCTCATCATACAGTAGGCTCTCTATACACATTTACTCCTTCAACCTGTCCCCCTTGATTGAAGAATTCTTTTCCCGTGATATAAATTTTTAAACCATTAGATTGAAATGACTCAAAAATCTAATATGTCATGCTCTCTCTAAGCCTTTCTCTCCTAAGTGACCCGTCTAACTTACTCCTCTTTTCGAGATCCAAAGACAGAGCAAATCCCAAATAATTCTGACCTTACTCGGTTACCATATTGTATAATTCAGGCAGGTCACGGCGCTGAAATTTACTTTGGGACTTTTCTCAGAAAAGGTTGAGCTGAGCACACAAGTAAACAAGATGAAAGGGAATGTTTACCAGTTTAAAAGAACAAACCCATATGAAGCACTGTAAGGAATTCATTTTCATACAAACAGCAGGTCTTCATATCCAACAGCTGGTGTTTGGAAGTGTCGAAAGGAAGTCACCATGCCCTGGGGTGGGTGGGGGTGAAACCCAGCATTGTTCCCATTGAGCCAAGGCACTAAGAGGGGAGACAAATAAATCTCCTGACTCTGAGTGGAATGGTTGGTGACACAGGCTTCTAGGAGTTGGTGCTCCCCCACAAGAGAAGGAATTGACAGGTTGGGCATGTCTGGACCAAGACGTTGGGTGAGGGAGGTGAAAACAGCTGATGGTCATGGAGCCAGGGCTTCTTTGGGAAGACAGAGAGAATAAACTGTCTAATAGTAAAAGCTAGTGTGGGCAGGGAAAGAAAAATAAAAGAACAGACCACAATTATTCAACATGAGCCTGACAAGGGGACACACAGCAGAATCCAGTTTAAGGGCTCAAATTCATGGCCAGGTTTCCTTGCAGAATGCTCAGAATGGTGGTTCAGGGTAGGTTTGGGTAGTGTAACTATGTACCCCTTCTCCTTTCTGGGGATTCCAACTGAGAATGAGAGGGAATGATGCACTAATGAAAACCAAGGGGGAAACCCCATATTTATTAATAGCTAAGCAAGTGCCCAGTAAGCTATAATTAATGCCAAACTCAGATAAGTGCTGCATCATATAGAACATGGTCAAAGTGATGTGTCTTGTGTCCTGCGGCCTCTTTTGAAGCTAGGATGCTTGAGTATTGAAACGAGCCAATGGTGTGGACCAAAATAACCAAGGCTGCTCTAGGACTAATCCAGCATACATGTTCCCACCATGCAAATATGGTGATTTGCAACGAGTGGGTAGTGACCACAGACATCCACTTGTGATGAACGTGACAATGCCTGCTATTAGAGATGACCTAGTGACAGCTCTAGATCTGAACGATTAGAGTCACAGACCTCTTTCCTTGGAGGGTGAGTTAATTAGATTGAGATAGACAATGGGCGCAAGGGGGAGGCGCTCCTCCTTCCTGGGATTGGGTTCTCCAGTAAAGTTGTCATTCTGTTTTGCCAAAAGGCAGAGAAGGGTGTAGTGTAGTAAATCATCCCAATCTTAACAAGACACAGGCTTGGATGGCTGGATCTGGTTCTTCCAATTTGTTAGTCCAAATTGATTATTACGTGGCCTGAACTGGCAGTGACACGAGATACAGAGTAATCCAAGTAGAATCCAGCAGTCTTTATGAAGCAAGAAGGACCTTGGAATCAGTTTCTGGGGTGTATCTTCAAATGTTGTCATTTTGAAGAGCTGGCTCGTTAGCATTAAGCAAATGAGGCAAAACAAAAGGCTAGGTTCATGTGGTTGAAATGCTCTCTGTGCCTCGATGGGGACTAGACCTTCATCCCTTATCTCCTAGGATATGTGTGATCTGCCCTAAGGTTGGCTTCATTATGAAATCCTGGGGACCAAAGCATTACTTTTAACAGAGCCATCAAAGGCTTTTGTGAGAGCACATGAGCATCCGACCTTCTGCGTACTCCCGTAAATAAGAGAAGTTTCAAAAAGCCTACTCCATGTCTGTAAATGTTCAAAGAGAAGAAAACTGGAAAACTGAAAGTGTAGTAGGTTCTTGCCATTTTCTTATGATTAAGTTCTTGGCTTTACCTGCCCCCCTCCCAGTTCATGTCCACTCGGGACCTCAGAATGTGACCTGATTTGGAAGTAGGGTCTTCGCAGATGTGATTAGTTGAGTTCGTACTGGAGTTGGCTGGGCTCTAAATCCAGTGGCAGGTGTCTTGATGAGAAGGCCACATGAAGACACATGGAAAGAAGTCCACATGACAATGGAAGCAGATATGGGACCGACACAGCTTCAAAAAATGGTGGTGGCCACCAGAAGCTGGAAGAGGCAAGGACGGATTCTTCCCCAGAGCCTTTAGAGGGAGCATGGTCCTGCCGCCCCCCGGAGGGGCTGTCTAAAACGCAAGCACCGAACTCCTGCTATGCTAACGTGTATGTTGACTCTAGCAAGAGTTCTACTTATGAACCCTGAATCTGGGGCTTTATTGTATATGGCTTAGAGGATTGCAGAGCCAGTTGCAGAATTTGGCAGGAGGGGACACATTTGAATTTGGGGACTGCTATTGGGAACGTTGGTGTATAAAAATAATACCGTCCCTAAATGTCCTGTAGTCAAACCACATTTCTCTCTCCTTATTTCCATTCTGCTTTCTCTAACCTTTTTTCAGCTTAGTCGTGATACCCGTCAGACAAGCCGGATCATTTGGTCCGCTCCCCGCCGTAAGCCACCCTTGAATTCACCATGTGATCCAGGTGTCAAACATTCTGGGAGTTGTGTGAAAGGAGAGGCGTGAATCCAGTGGCCAGTCCAGTGGAGCTGAGGCTACACAGAGCCCTGTTTCTGAATTTGCTTGCTCATCCTCTTTCTCATTCTCCTCTGCCTTCTCTTCCTTTCCATCTGCTCTGCTTCCAGGCATGGATGTCCCGCCCGGTGCCGACCACTGGGTCCTGGGGTTGTTCGGGACCAGCTAGAGGAGGGCCGCAGGTGGTGACTTGTTAGCATGTTTCCCATGTTCCCGTGGCCACATTTAAGAACTTGTTCCTCTTCTTTTGGTGAAGTGGAGGGGATCTTTATCTGCCTCTCTGAGAGCTGGTGCAAGGATTAATTATCTAATGTTTGTAAAGCATTTGGAAGTTGATAATTGCTAATTATTATTACCATGGAATCTTGTCCTTTGTTCTAAATTCCTAGTAATCTGAAGTGAAAAGACTTAAATTAAAAAGTTGCCGAGATAGCCATGATCTCCCAAAGAAACATTGTGATTGACCTTCTTTCTCCGTGAACGTTATTTTTATTCTGCTATTAGTCACTCTCCTCACATCCAGACCTTCCTCCCTGAGCAGGGTAGCTGGAAGCAAGAGTGTGTGTGAGGTGTATGGTGGGGATAGTTTAACATTTCCAGGATCTGCCATATGGGAAGTGCATTATATACGTTGTCTCATTTAATCCTCATAAAATATGCATACGAGGCCATTATCGGCATGTTACACATCAGTGAACAAGTGCTCACAGCAGTTAAGAAATCTGTTCAAGTCCCTCAGCTCAGAAGTGGCAAAGCCCGATTTCGAAGACATGCTGTTTGGCTCTGAAGCCTCTGAGCTGTCCCTGCCACCCCGTGCTCCAGGAGAGGGTAGAAAAATAACCATTTTAGGAAGAGTTGGCACGAACAGAGAAAAAGAGATCCATATGCTGGGGGGGGGGGGTGCCCCATAAACAGAGTCCATGGAACAAAGAGGTATAAAGCAAGAGACCTAGTAGCTAAAGCAGTCCCAGCCTAGAAGCAGAGAATTTTAAACTGAAAGAGATGGTCTGGTTTTCAAGTTGGAAAGGCTGTTAGCAATAACTTTGTCCTAACCCGTTTTTGTTTTTGTTTTTAAGATTTATTTATTAATCTTAGACAGAGAGGGGAGTGGGGAGGAGGTGCAGAGGGAGAGGGAGAGAGAGGCTTAAGAAGACTCTGTGCTGAGCGTGGAGCCCGACCTGGGACTCAATCTCATGACCCTGAGATCAGGACCTTGAAATCACTACCAGGGTGGAAACCAAGAGTCGGACACTTAACTGACTGTGCTAACCAGGCACCACTGTCCCATCCCATTCTTAGACCCAGAAAGGCAAGTAATTCTTGCTCAAGTTTACTCAGATCTTTTGTTTGATACACACTTATTCTTACTTTGATGAGGTAATAAGAATATATAAAATCTTCTTTTAAATTGAAGTGTAGTCGACATACAATATTATATTTGTTTCAAATGTGTAACATAGTGATTGGAGAATTATATACATTATGAAATTATCACCATGGTATCTTACTGTTGGTCACCATACAAAGTTATTACAACATTATTAGCTATATTCCCCGTGCTGTATTTTTCATCCCTATGACTTATTTATAACTGGAAGTTTTTACCTCTTACTTTTCTTTACCAGTTTTGCCCATTCTTTCATTCCCTCCCACCTGACAACCACCAGTTGGTTCTCGGTATTTGCGTGTCTCTGTGTTTTGCTTTGATACCATTTTGCTTGGTATTTTAGATTCCACATATAAGTGAAATCTTATGTTATTTGTCTTTATTTGTCTGACTTATTTCATTTTGCATAATACTCTTGAGGTCAATGCATGTTGTCACAAACAGCAAGATCTCACTCTTTTCTATGGCTGAGTAATATTCCATTCTTTATATATATTTCCCTCATATCTTCTTGATCCATTTATCTGGCAATGGACTCAAAGATTGCTTCCATATCTTGGCTTTGTAAATAATACTGCAAAAAACATAGGGATACATATATCTTTTAGAATTAGAATAGCTACTGTTTTTAAAGATTCGCTTGCTTACTGTATGCAAGACACTTTTCTAAGCCCTCTGTATGTATTAATTAATTTCATCATTGCGACTTTGCCTAGGCAACAGCAGTATTCTTTTTTTGGAAATACCTACAGAAAAGGTACTGAAAAGCTTTGGTAAGACTGTCTCTTTGAAACTAATCTGCAGATTCTAGGTATTTTAGAGAACACGAGGTCAGTAGTTTTCAAACTGTATCCCTGGGGTTGCTGGGAACCTCACTCAGAGGTGTGGCTGGCGATAAGATAAAGGCGTAAAGTCTTGGATCTCAACCAGGCTGTAACCACACACAGAGCCTTTTTCAATTGTTTTATATTTTGTTCTTTGACTTGTGATTTAATCTGATCAGAGTGTCCACTGAATTTTGAAAGTTTAAAAAATGGGGCACCTGGATGGCTCAGCTGTTGAGCGTCTGCCTTAGGCTCAGGTCATGATCCTGGGGTCCTGGGGTCGAGTCCCATATGGGGCTCCCCGCAGGGGCCTGCTTCTCCCTCTGCCTCTGTCTCTGCCTTTCTCTCTGTCTCATGAATAAATAAATAAAATCTTTTTTAAAAAGTTTAAGAACTGCTGATGTAGATGACTTATGAGACCTGTCTGAAATAGAGGATTCAATGATTCTATTTCCTCAGTTTTTTGGTTTTTTTTTTTTTATTGAAATAGAATTGACATGTAACATTTTGTAAGTTTAAGCTATACCACATGTGGACTTCATCCATGTGTTTCTACTTCCTTCAGTTGTTACCAGTAACTTCTTTCCAGTCTCTCAAATTCTTCTTGTCATTTTGTAAACCTTTTCTCTCATGCTCTACAGAAGTGACAGTAGGGGACAGGATTCCACTTCAACACAGTTGCCCGACAGAGTAATTTCAGAATTGTGAGTCTTTTTCCCTGTATATTCCCCTTCTCCTTCTTCATGAGAAACATGATCAGTTCTTTAGAAACTGCCACCGCATTTGGCAGCAGGAAACTAGGATTGAGATGGAAGTTGTCACCTCTTTTTCAGGAGTCACGTTTTAATAAAATAGAGACTCATCCCAGAATGGTTGCATTTATGCTGGAGAATCTTTGGGTGCCAGGAAATTTGGATTTGTAATGGAAGTTGTCACTGAACAGCAGCATAAATACACTAGCCCCCCTAAAAATAAGTGTTCTGGAAAGGCTTTGCAGTGTGAAGCTCACATGGCATGAAGTATGGTATTAAAAACCTGTTTTCAACATAACATTTTTCTCCTTGGAAAGTTGATTGTCCTCATGGGCAGATTTCTAGCTTCAAGCATTCACATAGTATTAAAATGAAAGCTCTGCACCCAGAAACTGTGGAAAATGCCCACTGAGTATTCTCACAGCACAGTTAGCAAATCCACCAAACACTCTTTGATAAACGACAAGATGTTTTAGGGCTTTAGAATTACTGATACCTCTGTATACTCTTTGACGTGTGGGTGAGTTTGTGATTCCACCAGTAGAAGGGTCTGCATTTTACTGTTGCCATTCACTGTTAAGGTTTATTTTGCAAAGTTAATATTGTTTTTGAAGAATGATACTTAGTTATGTTCACATTTAAATGATGCTAGTCAAAGTTAATGGATCAGATCTGACTAGGTAAGTAAGATAGGCATTTTGGGAGGATCATTTGTAGCTTTTCCAGTCCGATTTAATGAACTAGAAAAGTAATTTACTAAGTATAATGTAGAGGCTGGAAGAAATTTATTTCAAACTCCCCAAACACTATGCTTTGAGACCATAGCTTGGTCACCTTGTAAGGTCCCGTATATTGCATTCTGTGACAATTCATTTTGATCTCTTAAAGATGCTGCTGTTCTGTTGGAAAAAGCAATAGGATAAAACTGGATTTTTAAAATATGTACCAAATGCCTAATGGGAGAAACAAGTCAGGTAGTCATTCACATTCTAGTGTAAATAGCTTTACAGGGGTTTTTTCTTTCTAGAAAGGGAGGTGGGTTTGTTTGTTTTTTTTTTAAGATTTTATGTATTTATTTGAGAGAGGGAGTGCAAATGAGCACCAGCAGGGAGATGAGCAGAGAGAGAGGGAGAGGCAGGTTCCCCATGAGCAGAGAGACGGACATGAGGCTCCATCCCAGGACTCTGGGATCATGCCCTGAGCTGAAGGCAGACTCTTAACCGACTGAGCCACCCAGGTGCCCCAAAAAGGGAGCTTTTGTCTGGAATTGTTGGAAGGAGCATGATCATGATGTAATGGATTCTTCCTGGGAGAACTTAGGGATGGATAGGAAAAGATGAGTTGAAATTGTTAGCACCAAAGGTATTCTTGGATTTCCTTATAATTTTTTCCTAGGAAAGTCAGTACTTTGTCATATTATTGCCATTTCCAAAGAATTCCTTTTGACAACTTTAGAAGCCAGTGAGACTGCTATGATTTTCCCACCCTGTGATTTACTAGGGTCTTACCATCTGGTAGGTATCATGCTAAGCACATTACATACACTGACTCAGTTCTATTTATTTATTTATTTATTCATTCATTCATTCATTCATTCATTCACTTGTTTATTTTTTTAAAGTAGGCTCCTCACCCAACTTGGGGCTTGAACTTACTACCCTGAGATTAAGAATCACATGCTCTACTGACTGAGCCAGCCAGGCACCCCGTGCACCGTCTCATTTAATCTCCACTCTGGCATTATGAGGTGAACCCTAGTTAATAGGCTCTAAATGGTGCTAATTCTCCGCTGTGATAAGCATTTTAAACATTTTAACTCAATCTTCACCATAATCCTCTGATATAGGTACTATTGTTTCCCCATCTTACAGGTACAGAAACTGAGATACAAAGATTCGCTGACTTGGCTGAGAGCTCACAGCTAGTAAATTGAGGAGCTATGATTTATGTTCAGGCATTCTGGCTCCAGAGATGACACTGTTAACCACTGTTGTGTGTGATAGTATCCTTATCAGTGAGCAAATAGAAGGACAGAGAATAATAACTCTCCCAGAGTCACATGGGCAATAAATAGTGGAGCGGAGACTCAGGTTCAGGCAGCCCATAAAACTGCATAACCTACAAAGCTCACCCCCCTTCCACAGCCCTGCACATCTTCTCTACTTTGATCATTCAGTCTTAAAGCCACTTCAAATTCTGTATGTTAGTAAGTTGAACACCAATAAAAAATAAATTAAAAAAAAAATAAGAAAAAGGTGTTACAGAGGTACTTATGACACTTAGGAAAAATATTATTGTTCTGAATTTGGTGATGATTGTGGTAATTTGTCTTCCACTCTTAAAAATGTGGGTCATTGATTGTGAATTATTTTCTTGTTCGAAATAAAGATTCACTTTCGGGTTTAAAAAAAAAAAATAAAGCCACTTCAATATAGATGTCAGTGTTGACACTTAAGAAAAGAAATGATAAGAATAGAAAGGGAAGAAATTAATTTTATCATTTATTCAACTTATTGCCTAGTTGAATTTTGAATAGATTTTGGATTGTGGTTTGAATCTTCACTAAATTTCCAGCATCAGAGACAACCTTAACCTCATCTACACCAGTGATTCTTAGTCCTTAATGAATGTATGGGTCACCCGAAGACCTTGCTAAAATGCAGATTTTAATTCAATAGGTCTAGGATGAACCTGAGACTCTGTATTTCTAGCAGACTCCCATGTGATGCTGACGCTCCTGGAACGTGATCTGTGCTTTGAGTAGCAAGGTTAGCACATGGAAGGTTTTGTTTTTGTTTTGTTTTTCCAAACTGAGCATAAAGATTTATCCTAGGGCCTAGAGTTCAAATTGGACAGAGGGAATTTTCAGAGATGGAAAAATGAACATGTACAGAGTTGGGATGATCAACACTGGGCAGAGGGAGGAGTGGCTCATGAGTGGCTCACTAAGACCTGAGCTACCCAACTTCCAGGATTGGAAGGGACTTCCAAACATCCAACTTGATGTTGGAATCCTCTCATATCTCTGCCAGGTCATTTCACCTCTAGAGTTAAGGAATTTTCTGTGCTGAATGGAACTAGGAGAATTTAAAGATGGTGCCCAAGTCACAGAAACAGTCTAACTGAAAGGCTGTGATGTCCCCTACTTCTCCAGACAGACATGTGCCTCCATAATACATTCCCAGAGCCTTTGGATGTTTCTTCAAAAGCTTTCAAACCTTCCTATTTCATAATAAAAACAATGTACTCTACCAGAGAACCATCTGGGATTGCTTCTTCCCCCGAGCATCTGCATCCCACTCTGAAATAATGATCTCAGTGCTGACTGGCAGGTGAGAAGCAGTGACAGCTGTTTGGCAGCTGGGCTGCTTCTTGGCTGTACTGATACCTGCTGGGCCCTTGAGAAAAATCAAGAATCCTGCGACCATGAATGGTTTCTTCTCATTTTGATTTCACAACCTGAACCCAAGACTCCTGTTGTCGGGTCCTCTGATTGGAGGAATGCCAGCTTCTCCTTTCCAGCCACTCTTCCTTCGGGCTGTGACGTGACAGTGCTGTGTTTTCTGTTTCAGGTGCCTGGGGAGAGTGAGAAGCAGTGGAAGCCAGCACTCGTTGTACTGACTGAGAAGGACCTTTTAATCTATGACAGCATGCCCCGGAGGAAGGAAGCCTGGTTCAGCCCAGTTCACACATACCCTCTTCTTGCCACCAGGTAGCCATGGCCCTGTGTTTGAGTGTGATATCTTTTTTTTTTTTTAAGATTTATTTATTTATTCATGAGAAACAGAGAGGAAAGAGAGAGGGGCAGAGACACAGGCAGAGGGAGAAGCAGGCTCCATGCAGGGAGCCCAACGTTGGACTTGATCCTGGGTCTCCAGGATCACGCCCTGGGCCGAAGGCGGCGCTAAACCGCTGAGCCACTCGGGCTGTGCGAGTGTGATGTCTTTGCGGTTTGAGATTGTTCTGGTCAATTATGATTATTTAAGTGCATTATATTCCTGCTTACTATTGCATCAGGAGCTGAGAGCTCTCCAGCAGATAGCCACACATCTTTATCCAGAGAGAATAGCCAAGCGCAGGGCAATGCAGAGACAAAAACAAACTGCGTATCCATCCTGAAGGAACAGTGACATCTGTGAGATGGTCACCTGCCTGGGTCTCCACTCCATTTCCTTTGAGACCAACTATGTGCATGTGTTTATGGTCTTGAAATTCAGGTAGGATTATCAGGCAAGAGTCTTCACTTTTGGCACAGAGATTGTCATATGGGCGTGTACTCGTGTGCTTTGTAATGTTTGCTCAGCACCAGAGACCCCATAGAAAATTCTTTCTCAATTGTGTGTTACTTCCTATGGAAGTGGGGCTGCCAGAGTCTATCTGTTTCTTAGGGCCTTCAATGTCCCTTATTGTTCATGTGACATATGTTATCTTAATGCATCATGTGCTTAAGATAACAGCACATGCTGAAGACCCCTTTTCAGAGGTCTCTATCCTGAACACAAAAGCTCGTTAAAACGGAGTCTTGCCTTCAAGTAGTTAGCAACTCCCAGACCTGGCTTCTGTTGCTGGCTCTTCCTGTATGTGCTTTATGATGATGGACGCAGCTTTCATTTCTCCTGTACCTCTCTTTCTTTACCTAGAGGGTAGGCATGCTAACATTATGTTTCTGGCCTCCCTGGCATTATGCTTGGCAATACTGGGCCCCAATGTCTGTAGGATGAATTCCTGAACAACATGGGACACACTCTGGAATGAGTTTGGTCCCACAGACAGAGAGCAGAGTGGACTGAGGTTTTGGAGCATCAGTCCTGAGTGAGAGAGAGATGGAGACAAGATGAGTTCTCTATTCTGGAGGGACTAAGATGCCACACAGGATATAGCTTAGGCTCAGGTGCAGAGAAGAGAGTGAGACCTGGAAGCAGAACAAGAGGGGACATGAGATTAAAATAGCAATGGTGTATGGAGCTGAAACTCCTTTAAAACCCCTCTTCCTTTCACTTATGGTGATGATGGAGAACAGCAAGGGTGACCTGAAGATGGCAATTATTGGCCTCAGGGTGAATAGAGGAGGAGGCCTTCAGGGGCCAGGGACCAAGCCTAGATCACGTAGATATTAATAAATAAATAAAATAAAATAAAACAGTAATTTAAGTTTTGGATATCCTAAGCCTCAAAGCCTTTGACAGGTAGCCATGAAAGCACTATTGATGTTTACAATAAAATCTCAATAATCAGAATCCAAACATCCTACAGTGGAGCTTCAGGCTGTGTTTTAGGTTCCATTCAGATTCAGCCCAAATGCCATCATGTTCCACAGTCTCATCCACAGTCCTCACCCACGGGCACTGATATGCAGATTCTGAGACATTCTCACAACTGGACCCAAAGAAAGATTAGACGATGGTCACTGTCTTCCAGGTACTAAGAAGAGAAATTGGACTCATGCCTCTTAGACTGATTTTCAGCCTCACACATCTAAGTACAGTAAAGTTCCTAGGTAATTCTAGGGCAACTTGAAAATAAAACTTACCCTAACGCATGGATAGCTTTTTTTCCTCATAGTTTCTGAGCATTCAGACATGGGGGCTGCCTTTTTATTCATGCACCCAATTCAGGATTTGAAAAATTCAGTTCTTCAGGCTACATACACTAGCCACGTTTCAGGTACTCAGTAGCTGTGACTATTGGCTACTACTTTGGACAATACAGATCAAGAACATATTCATCATCACGGAAAGTTCTATTGGACAGCACTACCCTAGGGCGTATTTGACTAGCTCAGAATCAGCAGCGTGTCAAAAGCTCAAGCTGCCTGATGGGAGGTTGTGTCGCAGGCTCTTCAGGCCATCTACACAAGCAGGCACCAGTGGCTCACGGGGAGGGATGCACAGGACAACAAATGGCATCGGAGTAGGTCTGGGTGGGGTACCAAAAGGTATCTGTTACAGGCTCACATGCCAGGTCTGGACCGTGAGCAAAGCACACGAGTAACCTAAACCCATGAGCCTGCATCTGCTATGGAAGTAAAAATGGAAACCCCTTCAGTGTGAACTGTGCTTAGTTAGAACAGAATATGCATCATAAAAAATCAGTGCCTTCCATCTCTATGTAAAGGAGATGCAGTGATGATCCTTGACATCCCAATTTACCACCTCTTTTCCAAATTACCCAGCCTCACCGTTGAACTGCAAAATCAACGTGTTACTGTATGTGTATGCTAGTCCTATGAGCAGTGATAAAATTCGGCTCATAATCATGACCCTGATCTCCAGCTGGTAACCGGTGAGGCAGAGGATGTCCACAATATGGAGGCAGCACTGGCTGTTTGTGCTTATTTCGTCCCCTTGAACTAGTACATATCTTGTCACCTGTTCCTGAGCAGCAGCCTGGAAATGTGACAGCTGGAGTTTCCATCTTAGTTTTCCTCCCGCCAGAAGAGTACTTACCCCGAGCTAATCACTGCACCTCCCTTTCAGAGTCCTCATGTGTTAGATGCATTGGTGAAATGCTGCTGTCTCTCCAAAGCCTAGCTTTGGAGATACACTTTGGGGAAATAGGTTTCTAACTGGCTTGTGCAGCAGCCACCATGGCTTCCATGCATTGACCATGGTCCTCTTCCCTCCACCATCCTGTAGACATGCCTAGAGAAAGACTGTTGGAAAACCAACAAAAAATGAAGAAAACAACCCTCGCCTTCACTGGAATCCCATAATCACACTGGGAGGACACAGTCCTTGTGTGGCTCCAGGCTATGGAGCTGGGTTCACGGCAGCTGAAGATAGAAACTCTTCTGTCCCTGCAGACAAAGCTGGCCGTTTGAGACGGGAGGCTAGGCTGAAGCTGTTTGCTTCTGGCAGAAAACTCGCTGCCAGGAGTAGTAGAGGTCAAAGGGAAACTCTGGATCCTTCCATTACAGAAGTTACCCCAGTTCTTCCAAGGGCTGCTTCCCCAGCCCCTTATTTAAGTTCATCAAGTGACTCATTTATTTCCCCTGAGTTCTCTATGGTCACATATGGCAGTGTGTCCTGCATGTATGAGTATTTAGGCACATAGCTTATCTAGAAGCATTATAAGTCTTTGACTGGGTTTTTCTAAAGAAAGGGACTCATGACTTTTTAAAATTGCTTTTTAAATAAAATTTTATTTTATTTAATTTATATTCAATTAATTTACATATAGTGTATTATTGGTTTCAGAGGCAGAGTTCAGTGACTCATCAGTTGTATATAACACCCAGTGCTCATTACATCACGTGCCCTCCTTAATGCCCATCACCCAGGTACCCCATCCCCCCACCTACCTCCCCTCCAGCAACTCTCAATTTCTTTCCTAAAGTTCAGAGTCTCTTATGGTTTGTCTCCCTCTCTGATTTTGTCGGTTTTATTATTCCCTCCCTTCTGTGCACTTCTGTTTGGTTTCTTAAATTCCACATGAGTGAGGTCATATGATAATTGTCTTTGATTGACTTATTTCGCTTAGCAAATACCCTTTAGTTCCAACCATGCCCTTGCAAACGACAAGATTTCATTTTTTTTATTGTTGAATAATATTCATTTGTATATGTAGACCACATCTTCTTTATCCATTTATCTGGCAATGGACATCTGGGCTCTTTCTGTAGTTTGGCTATTGTGGACATTGCTGCTATCACCATTGGGATGCAGGTGCCCCTTTGGATCATTACATTTGTATCTTTGTACTAGGTAAATACCTAGTAGTGCAATTGCTAGATTGTGGGGTAGCTCTATTTTTAAGTTATTGCAGAACCTTCATACTGTTTTCCAGAGTGGTTGTGCCAGCTTGCACTCCCACCAACAGTGTAAGAGCGTTCCCCTTTCTCTGCATCCTCACCAACATTTGAGTTTCATGACTGTTAATTTTAGCTCTGACTGGTGTGAGGTGGTATCTCATTGTGATTTTTATTTTTATTTTCCTGTTGCTGAATGATGTTGAGCATTTTTTCATGTGTCTCTTGGCCATTTGTATGTCTTCTTTGGAGAAATGTCTGTCCATGTCTTCTGCCCATTTCTTGACTGGATTATTTGTTCTTTGGGTGTTGAGTTTAATAAGTTATTTATCGATTTTGAACACTAGTCCTTTATCCTATAAAACATTTGCAAATATCTTCTCCGTTCTGTAAGTTGCCTTTTGGTTTTGTCAACTGTTTCCTTTGCTGTCCAAAAGCTTTTCATTCTGATAGCTCATTTTTGCCTTTGTTTCCCATGCCTTTGGGGATGTGTCTAGCAATAAGTTGCTGCAGCCAAGGTCACAGAGATCGTTGCCTGTGTTATCCTCTAGGATTTTGATGGATTCCTGTCTCACATTTAGGTCTTTCATCCATTTTGAGTGTATTTTTGTGTATGGCATAAGGAAATGATCCAGTTTCATTCTTCTGCATGTGGCTGTCCAGTTTTCCCAACACCATTTGTTAAAGAGACTGTCATTTTTCCATTGGATAGTCTTTTCTGATTTGTCAAAGATTGGTTGACCATAGGGTTGAGGGTCCATTTCTGGGTTCTATTCTCTGTTCTCTCTACGTATGTGTCTATTTTTGTGCCAGTATGATACTGTCTTGATGATTGTAGCTTTGTAATATAGCTTGAGGTCTGGAATTGTGATGCTTCCAGCTTTGGTTTTCTTTTTCAGCATTCTTTTGGCTATTCATGATCTTTATCTATTCATAAAAGTTCCATACAAATTTTAGGGTTGTTGTTCCAACTCTGTGAAAAATCTTTCTTCCCTGTGGTTCTTCAGAAGCACTGTTTTGCCTTATGTTGTGGTGACCACCAGTGAATTAATTCAAAGGCTGTCCTGGATCTAGTGTTCACAGAGTCATCAGAAGCCCCTAAAATGTGTTGTATGGTTGCCCTGCTTTTTCACTTAACATGATCTTAGAATTTTCCTATGATGTTTTGTACTCTACCTTCACTTTATTTTACTGTGTAGCATTCCATTACATGGATGCTCCAGGGCACAGACTCTGGAAACTTACAGCATGGCTCCAAATCCCAGCTGCTTACCAAGTTTTGGAAATTTGGGCAAATTTTGTAATCTCTTATTACCTCATGTCCCTCATCTGTAACGGGCATAATATTTGTACCTACCTGATAAGGTTGTTAAAAGGTTACATTAGGTAATGTAAAGTGCTTAGGATAGTGTTTGACATGTGGTAAGTGCTAAATACATTTAGTATTAGTACTCTTATTTTTTAACCTTTTCTCTATCTGGGGATTTGATAGTTCGTTGGCCACATTTTAAAAACAACTTCATCACACTGAAAACTTGTGAACAACTGAAATCCACAGGTTGTCATTATAGCACCTTGTGAGAAATCTTTTAAAGGTGATCTTGTCAGCAAAAAAATAGTAATAATAAAAATAAAGATAGATCAACAAACAGAAAGCCTGAAAAACATCTCCTTAAAAAATAAAAATGACTTTTTTTACTGGTGGAGAGGAATAATCACAGTATTGGATTTGACAACCCGGGTTCATATTCCAGGTTTGCCCAGGCAAGCCCCAGTTTACAGGCTGTGTGACCTTGAGCAAATCATGTCAATTCTCTGATCCTGTTTCTTCACCTGAAAACTAGGATCGTAATGTCTGTGACAGAGTGATTATGAAAATGCCAGGATGATGACCGTGCCTGTCAGCTCAGGCTGCCACACCAAAATACCGTAGCCTGGATAGCTGAAGCAACAGATCATTATTTTCTCACAATTGCGGAGGTTGAGAAGTCTAAGACCCCAGTATCAGTGTGGTTGGTTTCTGGTGAGAGCCCTCTTCTTGGTTTGTAGGTGGCCACCATCTTGCTGTGTGCTCATATGACTTCTTCTTTATGTGTGTACGGGGAGGGAGAACACTGGAGCTCTCTGGTGGCCTCTTCTTATAAGGACACTAAACCCACCAGAGCAGGGCCACACCCTTATGAACTCATTTAACCGTAATGACCACCTTGTTGGCTCTGTTTCTAAATATCTACCCTTTGAGGGTTAGGCCCTCAACATGTGAACTGACGGGGTGACAGTGGGACAGGATTCAGTCCATGGCCATGACAGAAGTACAGCCTTATTTAGTATCACAACTGGCACACAGCAAGTCTGGGCAACTGCCAATCCTGTTCCCTTCACCTTAGCAGTGCTGGGCAGCATTGTTCAGGATGTCAGACAGGCTTTTCTCTTGCCCAAGAACAGGCAGGGACCAGAGCCAGTAGGAAACAGGTTCTCCTAAAATCAAGTTACTTGCCCAGACAGTTCATTGTTGACTTGTTGATTTGTTTAGTTTTGGTTTGTTGTTTGTTGTTTTTGTTTTTGTCTTTGTTTTGTAGTCTCAGGCACATCAAATTTGTATTTTTTTCGAAGATGAAGATTTGATTGTGTTTCAAAGCAGTGACACTAGAAATGTTCACAGCGTGTTCTTGATGTTGACCACCAAGCAGAGAAGTGTATGAGCCGTCGCCTCTCCCACTGACAAGCATCGATGGTGCCTCTGTGCATCAATGGCACAATTTATAGCAGTGCATTTGAGAAGTTTTCCAACACATGATTTTAGCTATTCTCATCCCTCAGCTTTTATGAGTCTTTGGGAAAAATGTTTTTTGTTTTTTTTTGGTTTTGTTTTGCTTAGTCAAAGCTTATTTGATGTTGCTGACCACTTAAAAAAAAAAAAAGGTACATATACTCTTGCCCATATGGAGGAAGTGGGTTGGGTTGTTTTGTTTTTGTCTTTGTTACCGTCGTCATAATTGGTAAGTGAGATAGGCCTACAGAGAGTGAGGGTTGAGGTTGCAGTATGTCTGAAATTCTAGAGGAGATTTAACACAGAAATTCTGCATGCCCAGTCCCAGTGGTTGGCAAAAGACTGGGAAGCACAGAACTTGCAGAAGGAGTGATGCTGCCCTGAGCCCAGTTCTCCCCACTGTGGGCCCAAGAGAAGGGATAGGGTAGCTGGAGAAGAGGAACTCATGAATGTGCAGGTCACTCCTTTGATTCCACATGGGAGCCAAAGACACTGGCATTTCTATTAAACGTGTTGGGTAATCTTTGGTGCCTAAGGAACTAACCTGTTTCTACGTGCTAAAAGTAGTTGCTGCCTCAGGCCAGCCTCAGAAATTTTAGGAATGCTTTCCACTGGGGAAGTTGAGCCGTTTGTGTGTGTCAAACATTAAATTACAATCAGTTTGTGGTTTGCACACTCAGCCCAGTAAGCCTCTTTTCTCTTAGGGAATGTGAGTCTGTGCCATGGCATTCCCAAGGGAAGCATGAGAGGCTCTGCAAGCCCATGGATCCGCACTCTATCAAACTGAAAAGTTCAGGGTTTGTCTTCACATCCTTCCATCCTGTTTGGGCTCTATGTACCTAGAGTTTACACTAACTGCTGGTCCCCTCTCCTCCCTCCTATTAATCCAGCAGCTCCTTAGAGTCAGGTGGGAGATGAGCAGGGGAGATGAGCAGGGAGACTGGAACCCCTCAGCTCACACCAGAGGAGCTCCACGGTCTTTGGAGTCAGACACACTGGGAGTTGGATCCTGAGACCTTGACTTGCAATGCAGTTGTGGGAAAATATCAGTTCCTCTGAATCCAAGCCTCCTCATCTTTATGAAGGGCAAGAGTTTCTTCTGCTTTGTATGGTTATTGGTGGGACCCATTGAGACAGTACATGTAAGTGTTTAGCATATGCCTGAGACATGATAAGTGGTTGATAGATGTTAGCAATTAAGATTGGGAAAAATAATTGAAATTAATGTATGAATAATAAGTTTGATCCCACATATAATACTGTATTTATCATGGATTTGTAGTGTCTTAAACCAAAGTCATTGAGATATAAGGACAGGGCGAAGGAAGAGTTTGTTGATTTGTTTGTAGAGAGAGGGACGTGGGGAGACTGAAACCTCTCAGCTCACACTAGAAAGCTAGCTCTTAATGACACTTGTAAGGACGCTGCAGGTAGGTGGCCTACTGATGACTTCTTCTTTGGAGCAGGGATGTCCAGTTCAATTTAAGAAATGTTTAACAGTCCCCTGTTAGAGGCCAGCATTGTACAAAGGGCTGATGTTAGGGGGATTTAAAAAAATGCAAAACGGGAGGGGTAAAAGCCAAGTGTTACAAAAGCTAATTGTTCAGGTTATTTACTCATGGTTTCATTTTCCCAGTAAAAGAGTACAGATTTTATTTGTCATTACCTTCCATGGAGAGGTTCTTGAAGATCTTTTTATAATCTATATTCTATACTCATTGCGATATATGTTGAACTAATTAAAACATGGATGGGATAATGGAATATGGAAGAGATAACCAGGAAAAACTCAAAGAGTATATCTAAAAATTAAAATTCTAAGATTGCTAAATGATAAAAAAGACTTAAAAGGAAAACTTCCCAACACATTGGACTGTCACGATGTGAGAATATCCTTCAGATCGTAGGCCTTGTTCATCTCTAGACATGGCAAGTGTGTGGGTGTGTGGGTGAATTAAATCCTTGGGTGACCTGAAGAGCTCATTATTCCCTCTCATTATAAGAGGGAACAATTTCTGCCTATAGTTGACAAGCTGGAGTTTGGCCCTTTTTCCTGGTATAATGGAAAGAGTATCAACTTTGTAGTCAGGTGGACTTGGGTTCAAGTTCTGGACACTCACCTTGTGATCCTGGGCAGCTACTTTACCACTCAGAACCATGGATTCCTTTACCTTGTTGGTAAAATGGAGCATGTAAATACCACTTCCAAGACCTCATGGAGACTAAGTGCAGCCTTTCACACAGTAGGCATCTGCTTTCCTCTCTCCACTTCTGATGACAGCTGGCTGTGAGAGGTCACGAGACCACGGAGAATATACGTCCCTGTCTCTGGAAGTCCACCTGGATTAATTCCACTAAATAGTAAAAAATTGGCCCTTTTGTTGCTCATTCTCCTGTATTACATCGGTCTTTGCTTTAAGACAGTATCCCTCAATAATATCTTTTCTAGAGATGGGACCTTGCCTGACCTTTCAGCACCATGTTCAGATGAAAGAAGTTTAGAAGGTTTAGAAACGAGGCAATTGTTCAGCTCTTCTTGGCTGAGGGGCAGCTTGCTGGTTCCTGAGCAGCCCTCTTATTAGCTTATTAGTGACTTTCCCCCTCACTTCTTTCCTAGACAACCGGTTGACAGCTGGGCTCCATTAGGGTGGCCAGTGGATAAAAGTTATTAAAGAACACCTGAATCATTTAAAGGATCTGACCAGATCCTTTGTTTTGCTTTCTTGTTTTTGGGGGGCTTACACTGTGGCATGTACTGGGAGATGGCTAATTTCAGCAATTAAGTAAAATGAGAATGTAATATTACTTAGCAACCCAGTTACCTAATATGTAGTTTTACTAATTTCGCTGAACCTGTGTGCTGCAACTGCTTTTATTTTAATTAAGGATATTAATAATAATGTTTTTGTATGGAACATTTTATGCAACATCCTCTAACACCTATCCAGAAGTAAATTAGTGCATAAGCTTCCTTTGTGAGACAGTTTTTTTTTTGTTATGTTTTTTTCTCAAAACCAAGCAGGCAGAGGGGGGCATATCTGAGGATCTAGAAACTGTATGCCGTCTAGCACCTCAGTTATTGGTGGACATGCATTTTGCCTGGCCTCCTGAGGGAATGAAGGCATTTCTTACTGCCAAGCTCCCCCAGGTATCAAACAAAGAATTTGACCTACAAATGGGCTTATCCCACTGCCACGTTGAGCCTTGTGGAATCCACCTTGTGAGCCACTTTGGACAGTTGAAGTAATTTAAAAATATTTCACCCTTTCTTTTTACCCAGGTTAGGGATCCATTTACATGCAGTTCTTTAAATGTACATACCATGGATCCATGCTGGCCAGGAATGTGAAATCTTAATGATTCACTTTTTTTTTTTAATAAAATGGCACCTTCTACTCCCAGACCCACTCCCCCACCCCCCAAAAAAATGGCAACTCTGACTCCCTAAAGGACCAAGTCACTACTGAAAACACTAGTTGCTAAAGATGGATTTGAAGGAAGAAACAGGCAGTGGATGTTAGGCTAATCCCATAGAACATCTCATCCCAATTACCTTTCAAGATCACTTTTGGCCAGGGTTGAATTAATCTGGAAATGAGCATCTGATGGATATAAACCCAGGTTCTTTGGATCTAGCATTAGCTGTGGTTTCATGGATGGATGACCAAGGGTAAGAGAGAAGTCACAGTATCTCACAGGCGTCCTTAATCACAAACTTCTTGGAAAAGAGTCCTCCTTGTATTGTAGCTATTCATTCAGTCATTGATGTAACAAATATTTACTGAGTGCTTGCCATGTGCCTGGAACTGTTCTAGGTTGTGTACATACAGCAGAGAACAATCGAATGAAAAATCCTGCCCTGATCGAACTAATGATACCAGTTGCTCTTCCTATATATTCTGTTCCAGGTGCTGTTCCATACAGTACTCACACAACTCATTTCATCCTTATCAACAACACAATGAAGTAGGCATACTGCTGTCTCCAGTTTGCATTTGAGGGATCTGAGGCAGGGAGGGCTTAGGTAACTTGCCAAGGTCACACAGTTGGCAGATGGCCGAGTTGGGCTGCCTGACTCTGCTCTGTCCCCTCACACCCAGGGATTCATTCTCCTGCCCCGCACGTTATATAGGCCTTTCATTTGTTCACTTACTCATGCTCCCAAATAGTAGGAAATGTAAAATCTTGCTGGAATTCTTGACTTTGCTTCTAACCGTGGGAATACGTATTTGAACTCTGTAACCAGGGACAAGCATGTCCTTGGGCTTCTCACACCGTTTCAGATAACGCTCAGAAACTGGGTGTGAATTGTAGCTTGAAAGCTTGTCCCAGGGTGCCAGTATTTTCTTCCGACAGGATAAGAAAGTTATCTTCTCTTGGGAGATAGCATTTTCTTGGTTGCTGTAGCCTCGTCCCTGTTGCAGATATGAGACAGATGGTCATATTTTTAAGACTACATAAATAGCTTAAAATGTAAAATAATTGAAACATAAATAATAGCTATTTCAGAGTCCCCCTTGAGACTGCAGATCAGAAAAGATCTTTGGGAAGAATCTTGGGAGGAATGTCAAAATGCTGTTCCTGGCAGACACATTCTGGATGACGCCCTACCTTTCTATTTTTTTTTTTCGCCCTACCTTTCTAAATATGTATTTTCTAAATCTTAAAGTCCAGCTGACATTTACCTGCTACTTAAAGTGTCCAGAAGCTGGCTACGGTGATGTGTTCCCAAATATGGTCTGCAAATGAAGAGCTCACGAGGGGGCCTTTTCATTGCCTCACGTCTCGTAGCATTTCCGAATAGGCCAAGGATATGTGTGTGTGTGTGTGTGTGTACTTTCCTTTGCAAAATTGAACTCAGATTTTTTTAAATTTAATTTAATTTAATTGTATTTGTTTTAAACTCAGATTTTTAAAACATTTTGGAAAACTTGTATTTGTGCAGTTATTCAGCCAGCATGCATTGAACACATATCGTGTGTTGAGTTGAATGCTAGACGCCACCAAATCAATGAGAGATGCAACAAGTCTTCTCCCCTGGAGAACATCAGGATCTAGAGAGGGAGATGGGGTGGTGATCTTCAGTGCTGTGTGGGAATCCAGAGAAGGGGTGCCTCCCTCGAGGAGATCGTGCTATACTTGGTCTTGAGCTCCAGCCGATTGCTGTGCCGCCAACAGCCAATGTTTCTTTCCCTCCACGTATTTTTACCCTGGAGCTGTCGACTTTGATACACGAGCAACAAACCTTACAGAGTGGCCTCCACGAACACTTCCTGGCCGCCATCGTAAGCAGTCTCAGCCCCACTGGAAGAGATCCTGCCTCACCTTAGATCCTCAGAAGCGAATCATCTGCTCCAAAGGTGATTCTTCCTAGATGGGCCAGGGTTCAGGGAAGGTTTTAATCAACCATCAAGGTTGATTTTTCAAGGCCAGAATGCCCTCTAGAGTCCCCTGGAGGTGCTTGAGCACCTCCCCAGATACTGGGGACATTTATGGCGGCCTCCTCCCCCCTCCCATTCCTCACACACTGTCTTCTCTTTTCCAGACTGATTATCTCCAAGAATGTCCTTTCTGAAGCAGTTTTTGTACTTTTCTGTTTGGATCATTGTCTTCTAATATCATGACACTTGTATGGAGCTGTATTTTAGTATCACTGGTTTCCTTTGAAATTCTATTTACCTTATAATTTGTACACATTATTCAGAAAAAGGGTCCACAGCTTCCATGACACTGCCTAATGGATGCAGGGTACAGAAAGATGAAGTCCTTTCCTAAAGTTTGGTGTCTAAAACCAAATGGTGTGTTTTAGGTGTGGTTTGATCAGTACAGGGCGACAGAGGACCATCACCTGCTCTCATTCCATTAATTCATCTTAAATTCACATTAGTGCTGTTGGTTGCTCTAAGTGGAGCCAGCCATCAACTAATTTCCGGTGGTGCTTCTACACCGAGTCTCCCCCATTCTAATTTTGTTGTTGTTGTTTGTTTTGGGCTCCAACTGCAGTGCTTAGTAATCTTATGTCTTGATTCTGTATTTCTTTTTACCGGTTTTGGGTCATCCGCTGATTTGATGTCAATGTCCTCTACAACTTCAGACAAGTCACTGATGAACGTGTTCAACAGGGCAGGTCGGAGGCCTCTACCTCCATTTCTAATTAAATTGATTCGTCCTGGCTCTGACCACTTCACATAGGACTCATCTAACTGATAAGCTTTGTATCCAGCACTTACTCCTTTTAAGTCCAAATGAATATTAAAGGAAACTCTGTCAGTACATTTTTTCCTGAATATTCACTTAATCTATTTCTTTTCTAGTAACCTGGTTTCTGGATGAAAACAGTTGATGTAAGGAAGTCACACAGGGCCTTGTGAACTCCTATTTCCTATTTTCCAAAGTGAAATAAAAGAAAAGGTGATGCCTTAAAAAGACCCATTACTAAAATAATAATAATAATAATAATGATAAATTAAAAATTTAAAAAAAATTACTGAATTTGGCCTGGGAACAAGATCAAAGAATTGACTTTATTCTTTGTTTTGAAAATCAGGATATAATTTTCACTTTTTCTGTCTTTGAACTGCTGATTTGTTCTCCTTGATTTCCCAAAGATCCTTCTCCCCCCAGAGTTTCACTTACATAGCATTTAAGCCCCTCTGCTACCTTGGTGTGGATTCTTCACACAAGGACTTGAGTTCATTTGAAACATCAGGGTACCTTCTTCCCAAATCTCTTCCTTCTGGGCTCCCACCGCTCCTTCCTCCTCACGTCTCAAAAACATTTTTTTCATAAAAGCAGCAAAGCCAGAATTCTCAAATCATATTTTCTTTCAGCCATCCATCTATATCACTACTGGCCTGGAGATGCGAGCTGCCTCTGCCTTATCTTCACACACCATAGACATCTAGAGATTGTGACTCATGTTGTCTTTTCCATTATTAGAAAACCTTCCCTTGTGTGGACCGTCAACCTCCCATCTAAATGAAGGTTTCTTTTGAGTAGTGGTTTGACTTCTGGTGAAAACTTCCTGTCCTTTGCAGTGGACATGATCCTCGTGGTCCTGTTGTTACTTAATTTGGAACCCAGGTATTGGGTTCTTAAGATATTAAGGAACTTACTTATGCAATTTTGCTTTAGCTTCTGTTAATCCGAAGTGACTGTGAGTCCTGAGCGGCGATGCTCCGTGAACAGTCGGACTATACAGTATCCAGTATTGTATATCCAATATTATTTTATTGGTTGATATTGGAAATGTGCCAATACAAATTCATCTCAGGAGAAAGATTTCACAGAACATTGTAAATGTAATCGTGCCACTCTTTTCTCTGTTTCTTCCTTGTAGCAGTCATGTAACTAAAAAGTCTTACCTTGCCTTACATTGTCTAATGGCCTTGTCTTATTTTCGAAATGCCATGATTTATCAAACAACCAAGTCCCTGTTCGAACTTCTGAAGATGGCAGAGCGGTTCACATCCACATCTCTATGTATCGTCGTCCCCAACTTACTATTATTAACAATCAAAAGCAATTAGTTGGAGATGACATAAAGAACAAGGAAATCTATTATTTCCAACATCTTGATAAGAATGAGATGACAAATATGTTGATAACTGTAGGGTTCCTCTTTATCCTGTGCCAGAATCCACTGGTCTGCATTACTGTGATGGAACAGCTTTCCCTCCAGGTTCAGGTTCACCCTCTGGAGAAAGACCCCCAAGATAACCAGATTGCCTCAATGAAGAGGAGTAATTCTCCACCCATCCATCTCTTCTACTTGTCATCTGCCATACTTCCATATTCTGACTGTCTTCCATTTTATAGAAGTGAGCCTCCCAAGAACAGGGACAAATCTGGAGTGAAGAGTCTGTGGGAATCAGAGGGGAAAAGGGTATTTCTCCTCTTGAACTGCATCTCCTTAAGGTTTGGGCCACATCTTTTCTACTCACGCCATGCCTCACCTTGGGTTTGCATAGAGCAGGTGCTTTTATTAGTTGGCTATTCCTGACAAAATACTATAAAGCAGGTGGCATAAGCAACAAACATTTATTTTCTCATATTTCGGGAGACTAGAAGTCCAAGATCAAGGTACCATCAGGGTTGACTTCTAGTGAGGGTTTTCTTTCTAGCTTATAGATGGCTGCCTTCTTACTCTATCCTCACCTGGCCTTTCCAGTCTGTGTGTGTAGAAGGAGAGAGATCTCCGACATCTCTTTCTTTTCTTATAAGGGCACCATCCTATTGGTTAAGGCCCAACCCTTGTGCCTTCATTTAACCTTTATTACCTCATTATAGACCCTATTTCCAAATACAGTCATCACTGGTGGTCAAGACTTTAACTTAGGAATTTTAGGGGGACACAGTTCAGTCCATAACAGTGTTCCATAAGTGTTTGTAGGATATACCAGTTGGTGAATGGCAAAATCTTTATTGAATGAATGAATGAATGAATGAATGCCTTAGTGACTTTTTTGGTGATCATTTGGAAGTAGAGAAAAGACTTGAACAGAGCAGGAAGCTCCTCTAGGGCCCTTCGGAGCACCCCTGAATCCAAAACAGTCCTGTAACTTCAACTGGAAGGTCTCAGCATATCTCCTGTCTCATTTGTTAGAGGCCAGTTGGTTCGTGCAAGGGATTAATGAGGCCACAGGTGGAGGTTTCATCCCACAAGGCTCAGTTCGCTTCATATTGAGAAAGGCTATTCCACTTCAGGTGTTAAGTTGAAAACCTAGATGAGGACAATTTAGGATAACCCAGGCATAAGCACATACAAGAGGACTTAGGGGAGCTCATCTGGTATTCCAAGCCTAAATTAACACTAATGTTAAACAAAGGACAAACTAAACATGTATTCTGAGTCGAAATGTGTATATTTTTCAGTGGAATGGAAGATCCGATTCTAAGAATTAACATGGAGATTTGACTTCATTCCAGTCTTGTAGCCTTTTAAAGCAAATCTTTACATTTAAAGTATTGTTGCTTAGTGAAAATTTTAATATTAACGGATTTGTTTCAAAGTTTTTGTTTTATATAGTTGAATTGCATAGAGATTTTTAGTAGATCTATATACATTTTGCCACATTTGCTATATATATTTATAAGATAATTTGCAAAGTCTGTCTAATACTACACCCAGAGGAATGTACTCATATGCATCATGTGGATATTCAGTGTAGTTCACTTGTTGTGTTTTTTTTTAAGTTTTTATTTATTTATTCATGACAGACACTCAGAGAGAGGCAGAGATATAGGAAGAAGGAGAAGCAGGCTCCCCTTTGGGAGCCTGATGCAGAACTTGATCCCAGGACCCCAGGATCACTTCTGAGCCAAAGGCAGACACTCAACCATTGAGCCACCCAGGCGTCCCTCACTTGGTATTTTTAAAAAACTGATTTATTTGAGAGAGAAAGGGGGAGGGCATAGAGGGGCAGAGGGAGAAGGAGAGAGAAACCCAAACAGAGGCCCTGCTGAGCACAGAGCCTGATGCATCCCAGGACCTCAAGATCATGACCTGACCTGAAACCAGACTGTGGTCTGAAAGTCAGACCCTTACTGGACTGTGCCACCCAGGAGCCCCTGTAGTTCACTTGATTTTAATCTGATTTAATCTGAAAAAGTATCTTTTTGTTACCAGTATTCACATTAGGTACTGGAAAAGACAATTTGCTTTATCTGATTGTTTACGTACAGCTCTACACGTTTCATTAACCAATACTGGTGTATTCAAAAGAATGCATTATTCAGCATGTCTGCTATTCTTCTGATAGCAAATCAACTTGTTCTTTAATATAGATATTAGGTAATTCATGCTTGATTACTGGAAAAATCAATTTCTCCTCTTCCCTTTTCTTTTCAATGAATGAAATTTGGTGATGAGATGAATAACAAAGCACAGCAGGAGTCCTACCTCCAATAGCTCTTTTCTCATTGTTACTTCCTGTAACACCCTGTATTTCTCCATCCTGGACTCCCTGCTCCCTGTGCCCTGTATCCATCAGCTAGACACAGGCCTTTCTCATACCTTGTTACACTTGGTTAATATTTTAATTCCCTATACCCAGATCTGCCAAGTGCAAATTTTCCAACAAATTGCATTTTCCAGTTATTGTTGGTTTTGATTTTATAATGTCTCTGGAGAAAAATTAACATTGGTAGGAAATTCACAAAAAAGTGGCATCCTTCACGAGGATGGTACATCTTTTTCTCCTTCCAGTTGGGCCTCTGTGTTACATTTCTGCTGGCCCTGGATTGTGACAGAGTTGACGTCCCCTTGGCGGGAAGTTAGAGATGGAAAGTGAGAACATATCAGGCTAGGGAAGGCATAAGGGAACTAATGTTTCCTGGATGCTTCTTATGATCACTAAACACTGAATTAAGTGTTTTATGTATTTTATTATATTGAACCCCAAGGACGGGAGGCAGGAATTGCTTTTTTAAAATAGGGAACCCAAGGGTAGCAGCACCAGGGGTATGGAAGGGATATGGAAATAATACTTAGTACAAACTGTATGCTAGGTCTATGCTGGGCATGGACAGTTTACAGTAGTATTATTTCATGTATTTTTTAAAAGATTTTATCTATTTATTCATGAGAGGCACAGAGAAAAAGGCAGAGACATAGGCAGAGGGAGAAGCAGGCTCCCTGCGGGAAACCCAAGGCGAGACTCGATTCCAGGACCCCAGGACCATGCACTGAGCCAAAGGCAGATGCTCAACCGCTGAACCACCCAGGCATTAATATTTATTATCTTTGGGTATATCTCTGTATCTTCCAAGAATTTTACAAGCGAAATGCTTTTCAATGAACCTTTTTCTTCAAGTAGGCATTGCAAACCATTCCTCCAACCAGTGTCAGCTTTGTGAGTAAAAGAAAGCTCCTCAGAGTTATACAACAAGCTCATTGCTAGAAATTCAACAGGGTACAATGTTTAATTTCACCAATAGTTTTGCTCTCCAATATTTAAGTTCACAAGAGAAAAATAAGCTTTTGGATTTCCTTTGTGCAATTTTCAAGCTAGAGGGAATAAGCGCTTTGCCTAAGAAGGTCCCTCTCCCGTCCACCAGGTGAAGAGACACCTGGAATTTCTATAACAAATGGTAGTGTATCTCTTTCTGTATTAAAAGATAAGGCTGAAAATGCAAATATCCTGGGCAGAAGTAACATTTACTAAATTATACACGCACTAGCCTGCAAATGATTGATAGGAGCACTTCTCCCAAAGGGAGGTTGACATATCAAGGAACAGGGGAGAGCAGGAGAGATCCGGGGGTTTATTTTTTATTTATTTTTTAAAAGATTATTTATTTATTTATTTATTTATTTATTTATTTATTTATTTATTTATTTGAGAGAGAGCACAGGAGCAGGGGGAGGGGCAGAGGGAGGAGGGGAGGGAGAGGGAGAAGCAGGCTCCCTGAGGAGCAGGGAGCCCCAGTGTGAGGCTCCATCCCAGAATCCCAGGATGGTGACCTGGGCCCAGGGAAGACTCTCCAGAGAAGCCATCCTGGGGCTTAAAGGGCTACAAGTGACAAGTAGGAGCCAGTGACTGCTCAGAGGCTGAGAGTCCTTGTTTTTTCCATCTGGCCTTTCAGAATGTACTTAGAGGCACATTTTAGGCTGGGGCTGTGTTTTAAAGTCAGTGTGACAATCCTGTGGGAAAAATCACTCTTGGAAATCCCTGAGATTCCCCATAAAATGCGGTCATCTTCTGATCCTGGGAAGCGCAGCATCGCCCTTGGTGGGGGGGTGGGGCTCGAACACAGGCACACAGATGCTCCTGGTGGTTCTGGTCCACTTGCCCTTGGACGCTGGGGGCTTGGCAGATGCAGACCCCGAGGACATTGGGCGCAGCCAGGTGCTCCCAACCCCAGGAACCCCGGGGGAACGAAAGCTAGCCCAGGACCCCGGGTCGTGCTCATGCTGGGGTATACACAAGCTCCGGAATGGACTGGAGAGGGAAGGATTTATATGCCATTTAAATTGTTCTCTTTTGCATTTCTTCTTTTTTTTTTTTAAGATGTTATCTATTTATTCATGAGAGAGACAGAGAGAGAGGCAGAGACACAGGCAGAGGGAGAAGCAGGCTCCATGCAAGGAGCCCGATGTGGGACTCGATCCCGGGACCCCGGGGTCACGCCTTGAGCCAAAGGCAGGTGCTCAACAGCTGAGCCACCCAGGCGTCCCTCTTTTGCATTTTCTTAATTCTCTTTTTGGCCGCGTAAAGATAGTTGAGTTTGCCTCATTAAAGGGCTGTCATTCAGCTTCTCTGCACCAGACGCAGTTCCCGGGCAAATATAAGTCCCACCAAGCCGATGGAGGAACCGGCTGAGCAGTAGGCAGAGAAAGCACAGGGACGATGAGGCTGGAGCGGACCCTTCAGGTCTAGGGCCGAAAACAGAGCAAATCACCCATATGGGAGCCTTTCCCAGGTGACAAGTCAGGTGAACACTGCGATTTCCAGTTTGATGATTTTTCTCTCTCTCTCTCTCTCAACAGGCTGGTCCATTCAGGTCCAGGCAAAGGATCGCCCCAGGCTGGTGCAGATCTGTCTTTTGCTACCCGGACGGGCACCAGGCAGGGGATCGAAACACACCTCTTTAGGGCTGAGACCAGCAGGGACCTGTCTCACTGGACAAGGAGCATAGTGCAGGGCTGCCACAACTCGGCAGAGCTGGTCACTGAAGTCACCACAGGTAGGCGCCCCTGGCTCTCATGGGACCAACGTGCCCTCTCTTCCACCTCAGCCCAAGGTCGTTTCTGTTATTGGCCTTCTGGGCTGTGTAGAATTCTAGAAGTGAACTTCAGTTCCTCCAAATTAGGGCACTGTAGGCCCTACTCCAGTGAAAGCCTGTTTCCATCTCCATTCAAGAAAAGTTGGTAATTTGGAGAGTCAGATGTCATTTTCTTACCTGCAGCCCCTGGATAGCTTCCTGGGAGCATGAGTTTTGAGGTACACACTAGTAGGGTTCTTGTTATAAACAAACAGCAGAGACTGACTCTGGGAAATTTATCACAGAATAAAGTTCTTGGTCAGAGAGTTGGTCAGAAAACTGGGGAACCAGTTTGTGAAAAAAAAAAAAAAAGCAGGAAACAGAGGCATCCAGTGGGATTCAACAGCAAAGGACGGAGCCTTGGGAAGAGCCACCAGTGATCCCTGCCCCTGGTATGAATGTTGAAACTGAGGCAGGATGGAAGGAGCATGAAGTGTGTGCAGCCATGTTCATGCAGAGCTGTAAGAAAGGACTAATCAGTGGGGGAAATGGGATTTACATGGATTATTTACATGGATCACATGTGTATAGAAGGAAGAACCCTTCTATACTGTCCTATTTATTGCGTATCCTCATGATGTGCCAGGTATTTCATGTGTTATCTCTCAGTGTTTTCCACACTATGAGAGACAACCCTATTATGGGTCCAGAAGTCAATGAGTCAAGGCAAGACCAACATTTAAAAAATTAAATGGAATACAAATATCAGTGTAAACATTGCTTAGCTTTGTGGAATTTTGGATTCAAGGGTGTGTGTGTGTGTGTGTGTGTGTGTGCACATCTCAGGTCACAAACCATTCATTGCCTTATCTCTTCTAATCCTCACAGTTCCCTTGCCAATCTGATTTTACCAAATCTGAAAGCAAATCCTTAAGAAAGGTTAAGTAGCTTGTCCAAGATCACACAACTAATAAATAACAGAACTGACTTTAACACTAGGTTGTGTCATTTGAAAGACATTGAAAGACATTTATTGACTCTAGCGTCTGCAGAGGCATGGATCTCACTGCTGTACCACTGGTCGAAAGACACTCATTCTGTTCAGGCAGCTACGATGAATAATTTTCATGCCACTCTCCAAATCAGATGGCTGGATAGAAAGGTGGTTAATTTAAAAAAAAGAAAAAAAGAAAAAAAAAAGGAAAGGAAAAAAGAAAAGAAAGGTGGTTGATAGGCGACAGATATAAATGCATCTATATGTAAATATATAGAGATAAGTTAATTTTTTAATTGGGCAAAGGTAAAATTAGAGACTGGAAACTAATGTGAATCTCAGCTAGCATGAATAAATAAAGTATATGCTATAAAATCTTGTCCATCAGGCACCTAGGTGGCTTAGTTGGTTAAGCATCAACTCCTGGTTTTGGCTCAGGTCGTGACTTGAGGTCATGAAATTGAGTTCTATGTCAGGCTTTGTGCTGAGCTTAGAATCTGCTTGAGATTCTCTCTCCTTCTCCCTCTCCCCCTCTCTACCTCTTTAAAATCAATCAAGCAATCAAACAATCTTTAAAAAATAAATAGAATAAAATCTTGTACATTTGCTAAGGTGGATTCCATATTATATTAACCCAGTGATTTTCAGCAGCCAGCACAATGTACAGGTGACAGTGTTCATAATGCTGTTGCTCCTGATTCTGAGATCTAAAACCGACCTCTCTTCCCGGTCTCCTGGGGTCACCCATAAAGAGGGCATATGCCACAGAGTAGCTGGTATCCTCAACAACAGTCTTCCAGTAAATTCAACTTTGAGTCCCACGGGGTTGTGTCTTTGCATACCCTCTGTTCACCCTCTTCTATCATGTTTTCTTGCCTGTTCTTTCATTTCCTCTATGTGAGGAATAAGGTAATAGCCACATTGTGGAATTTAAGTCAGGCCTGGATTCAAATTCTAGTCCTATTTCTTTCCTAATCTCTCACTCTCTCTTTTTTTTTTTTTAAAGATTTTATTTATTTATTCATGAGAGAGAGAGAGAGAGAGAGGCAGAGGAAGAAGCAGGATCCATGCAGGGAGCCTGACGTGGGACTCGATCCCAGGTCTCCAGGATCATGCCCTCAGCCAAAGGCGGCACTAAACCGCTGAGCCCCCCAGGCTGCCCTCTCTCTCTTTTTTAACAAGATTTTATTTATTTATTTATTTATTCATGAGAGACACAGAGAGAGGCAGAGACATAGGGAGAGGGAGAAGCAGGCTCCCTCCGGGGAGCCTGATGCAGGACTTGATCCCAGGACCCTGAGATCATGACCTGAGCCGAAGGCAGACGCAAAACCACTGAGCCACCCAGGTGCCCCTCTTAATTTCTTACTTAACTCTTACTTTCATCTCTTATTTTCTTCATCTGTACAAAGAAGGAAATAACAGTACCCACCTCACAGAGTTGTCAAGAATTAAGAGAAATAATCCATGTAAAGCTCCTAGCACAGTGCTTGACACATAGTAAGCGCTCATTGCATGTTATTGGTTGTTACTCTTGTAATTATTTCTCCAGACGTTTGCTGTCCAGTATTCTAGCTTCTGGTCATGTGTGGCCATTTAAATGCAACTTAATTAAAATTAAGTGAATTCCTCAGTCACACCAGCCACATTTTCAGGGCTCAGTCACCATGTATGCCTGCCTGGCTACTATGTTGGATGGTGCAAATCTGGGACACTTTCATCATGGCACAGCATCCTGTTGTACAGCTCTGCCCTAGAGGAACAGATTTCCCACAAGACATCTTAGGTACAGCGTTTCCAAACATTAGCCACACTAACAACAACAATGGAAATAAAATTCTTTTTGTTTTACTCGTAAAAGCCTCAGATTGCTGACCTCCACCCCCAGAGATTGGTAAGGTGATTCAGCCATTTGGGGTTGGGGCCTGAGAACGTGTACCTAATAACATCCCGGGTGGTGCTGATGCTGGGCCACGGAGCCCCCTGGGAGCAGCACTGAACCAGGGAGCAACATCCCCTGGCACTCAGGGGTGGTCTAAAAGAGTCTAAAAGATGGGAGACACATCCCTGTGTAGTAAGCTTTCTCCACATTTCCTCTACTCATGCAAACATGGAAAACCAGATATTTTATAGAATTTCTGCTGCAGCAACTCCCATAAAATCCATGTCTATTTTGTAATTACCCTGAAACTGGTTGGAGCTCCCTACTATTTTCCATCATTGCTGGAAACCTTTTGAGGGTATCAAAAAAAAAAAAAGCGGTTTTCTTTTTCCATGCTGAATCTGTATAGCAAGAAAAACTAGAGTTTTGGATCTGAGAGTTGGGAAAACCAGAAAACTGGACTTACTGAAGTCCTATCTGTAAATACCGGAGAAGTTCACACTTCTTGCAACAAATTCAGGAGTGTTCTAGGAAAGAATGGAGATGGCCAAGGGGATTTGGTTTCGTTTACATTCCACAGATTTTGTAAAATCTTTCTCACTCAATAAGCTGAACTCTACGTGGAAAGCCATGAGGCTGTTGGTAGACCAGCCAAAGGAAATAACAAAACACCGTGTGCAGTGAGTTGGGCGGGGCGGGGGGGGGGGCGGGTAGGGAGGGTGGGAGAGAAGAAATTCTGGAATGACCACAGGTGCAACCCAGTTACAAATTGAAAGATGCCTTCAGGGAGTTGGGGGAACGGGCCTTATGTTTTCATCAGAGCTTCAATTAACTTGCTAATGTGTTCGATTTGTCCCGTGTGGATTGAGAACATCCGTCAGATAACCAATCCCATTATATAAAGGCGGCGAACACCATCTGAGGTCAACTAGAATTGAAAGTAAGCACAATTGGCTGATTCAGAATATCTGAGGGCAGAGTTAGAGGAAGTTGCGATTCTCTCTCCTTCTCCCTCTCCCCCTCTCTACCTCTTTAAATATAGAGGAAGTATAGAAAATTCAAGTTCAAATATAGAGGAAGGAAAGAGAAATTCAAATATAGAGGAAGGAAAAAGAAAATCATGTTTAAAGCTCATTTGCCCACTTATTCTCCAGATAATAAAAGTGCAAAGAGTGTCAAAAACAAGGATCCAAGATGAGAAGCAGAATGACACCCATGCCACTGTCTGTGGCCATCCTGGGCCTGCGGGGATGGCGGGGATCTGCGGACCTCCTGAGAAGATGAGATTGATGCAGGGGCTCTGCTCACGAGGACTCAGAAATCTATTAGAGGGCGTAGTGCACTTTTGGGAAAAATCAACCCTCAGTTACAAATTGAGAGATGCCTGTGGGAAGTCGGAGGAAGGGGTACAGTTTTAGCCAGAGCTTCAATTAAAAGCCACCTCATTCTGTGAGCAGTCCCCTGTCCCTTCCCCCAAACTCTGAAGATCCCCCCAACCCGCCCTCCACCGCAGTTATTACTCCTGACTCTCTGCTAAGATCCCTCTCCACGTCCCTCTGTATCCTGACTGCCAGAGTCTGAGGAAGATACTCGGCACAAGGTGGAAAGAACTTGAATTTTGAATTCTAAGCCACCTAAATTGTGACACATCCCACCTGTCTGAGCTTTCCTTTTTTTCACCTAAGCTAAGGTCCTGCTCCAGAAGTTTGGGGTAAGGTGAAATTCAGTTTGGTTTATAAAGCCAAGCAGAGCTAGTGATGGGATAGAGCGGTCACGATGCCCTTACTCTTGGCCCTCCGCACCCCCATTCCCAGCCAAGAAAATGTCCTGGTTTCCCTAAAGAGCTTTCAGATGTATTTGAAGGTCTGAGCCAATTTACTTGCCGGGGTCTCTTAAATGCGGTGTTCTGTGAGGCAAAAAAATCCAATCTGAGACTTAATAACCTTTCTCAGAGCTCTTTGATCACAGGTTTGAACCGTTCACAAGTCTTCCTAAATAGGAACTAGGATTCTGGGGCAGCCCCCCCCCCCCCATCCAGCTTGTAAGTTTCGAGTGCTGAGATCTCTTCCTAGACACAGTGAGGACCACAGATAAAAGCTGGCGCCAGTCCTGATCAAGAGGTTCTAGTTTGTTCCTTTGGATCAGAGGGTACTTTGGTGACCACCACCTGAGAGGTTCCTGAGGGTCACACCGGGTAGAGACGGGAAACAGCATTCCGCACGGACGGAGCCACGTCTGATATCTTTCTGCAACCCAGCTCCCCAGGACCCACGTTCAGATCATTAGGGAAAGTTTTAAAACACTCATTTCTATCTATAAAATGAGTTTTGACATTTTTTTTAAATGGGATTATTTTAAGCTACTCACTCCCACCTTCTTAGGTGTGTTATATTTATTATCATGGGTGATGGAACGGAGGAAGGTTCACTTCTTGCACCAGGTAGTGGGCACAGCAGTGGGGTATGTGTGCACGCGTGTATGTGTGTGTGATGATGACGATGACAAGGCCAGCGGAAGGCAAGCACACCTGCCTACCTGTGTGCTCCCAGAAGGTCAGATAAGGCTGGGGCCCGGATAAAATTCAGTAAGTCCCAGCAAAAGGAGTTCTTTCAGCTTATTTCCCTTGGTTTCATGGAACAAGTTAAATCACAATATCAAAATCCGTCCAAGGAGAATATTTTCATGAGCAACGATGAGTTTTCAACCTGAGAAGAACATGCAGCTGACCCTGGAATTGAGGAGACTTGCGAGGTAAGTGCGTGCCCGGGAGAAGGGACGGAGCGCGCTCTTCCTCCTGCTGTCTCTGCTCTCTCCCCTTCAGCTTGCACCTACAAAAACCAGGAGTGCCGCTTGACCGTACATTATGAGAATGGATTTTCTATTACCACTGAACCGCAGGAGGGTGCCTTTCCCAAGACCATCATACAGTCTCCCTATGAGAAGCTGAAAATGTCTTCAGATGATGGAATCAGGATGCTGTACTTAGATTTTGGAGGCAAAGATGGAGAGATTGTAAGTGTATTTCTGTAGATAGCGTGAATTCATCTATTTTCCATCAGGCAACACGTCTGTGATGACTTGCAAACAAAACACTGCCTTATTATTTATTTAGCTGTTGACTATGTACAGAGTATTTGCAGGTTCGTGTCTTTAAGGATCCTTGAGAAACTATGACTGGATCCAGTTATCCCAAAGTTCCTTACTTCGGTCTCATTTTCCACCAGCGTACCGATTACATTTTTGAATTAAGGAAACTTTTACAAAGTCACCATTAAATGCTTATCAAATAGGATCCACCAGCTTCAAAATACACCATTTTTTAAAAGCATCGAGCATCTAATCTAACCTCGACATTGTGCTGGTGTGTGGGTGTTGGGGGGGCAGGGGTGTAAGCTGAGCAGGACCGGCCACCTGGGAGGGCTCTGGGGAGCTCAGCACATGGGGAGCACAGTGGAGGGGCGGAGCCAGGAGCAGAGTGGAAGGGGCAGCAGGAAACAGAGAAACTTGGTGAGCAATACCCACGTGGAGGGAAGGCCAGACAAGAGCCCAGAAGTTTCTTGCTAATGGAGAATAATGCCGAACAAAATGAATAGATTTGCCAGTTAAAGTAACTTTTATACTTCTATCAATAATATGCAAATAGCCAGTGTGTTTAAATTCACAATTTCCTGTGATCCTTACTGCCTATTACAATAAAAAAAAAAAAAAAAGTATATTCTGTTCCACAGAAGGGTGAGAATTGCTTGTTCTTTCTAGCACCTGTAGTTGTTACATTCTCAGGAAGACCTAGCATTTCATTTAAGCTGTCAAATGTAGAACGTTTATGAGGACCTTGATTTTGTAATAACTAGGCTCTGTGTGGGTGCTTCCCAGTCACTGGTTAGTCAAGAAATAATTACCGGCTTCTGCTTGATAACAGGGATGAGGAAATATAAAAAAATACAGAGGTAAACCTCAATTTTTTTAAAGATTTTATTTATTCATGAGAGAGAGAGAGAGAGAGGCAGAGACACAGGCAGAGGGAGAAGCAGGCTGCCTATGGGGGGCCCAATGCAGGACTCAATCCCAGGACCCCGGGATCAGGCTCTGAGCCAAAGGCAGATGCTCGACCACTGAGCCAGCCAGGCATTCCGGTAAACCTCAGTTTTAAAGATCCAGTAATTTCTGTGCCGCCTCTGGCCTTCCCTAGCCCATCCCTTCACCTCCAGCCTCCCCCGTGATCTCTGTGACACCTGACTGGTACTTCCCTGGAGACCATTCAGGGTGGCCACGCAGGGGCTGACCCAAGGGAAGGGCCGAGACACACTTCAGAGCAGAAGGCCTTCCTTTCAGAGTCCCCACTGGGGATGGCGGCCCCGCTGTTCTGGATGGCGAGACCCCACTAGCCCAGCCAGCTGCCCACTTCTCCCTGGGGGTGCCCCTGGCGGTGGGGATGAGGTCAACACCCTGTGCCTGACCGCTGATCTGAACTCACTGAAAACAGTTTTTGGCCATGTTCCTTCCTAACCTTTAAGATGGATTTGCAGGATTTTACAGGAATTTGTTGCTGTCATTTGTGTGTTTCGATCAGTAAGTTCAGCCTGAAGCACCAGGTTGGAAAAAAACAAGTGATTTGAAAGTCCATTTTACTAAGAATACTTGTAGTTCAGGTGCTGCTCTATAGCAATCACTCAACTGTGTGCTATTTCCTAAAAGTGACTGTTCCCTAGCAAAAAAATAAAAAAATAAAAAAAAGTCTCTTGGCCTTATCCATGGCTTGACAAATCAAGGCTATTTTTGCCTGTGAGGAAAATCACTTATGTCTAAATTTCAGCCTTTCTGAAGCTTGTAATTACAACCTGACTTGGAAGATTTAGGCAGGGCCGAGTTTTCGCTGCCAGTCCATTCGGCTGGGAAGTGCAAGTTCACGCACAGCTTCCCCAGGCCTGGTGATGCAGCCCCAGGAGAAAGGCCCCACCAGGCCCTTTCTGGGGAAGGGAGCAGACATGTGCTGTAGGGAATGGAGTAAACCGAAGCTCAAGAGACCCGTGTTCTCTTTCCGCGTCTATAACTAATTCACCAATTGTCTTGGGCAAGTCCTTTTATTTCTTTGGATCTAAGATTCTCTGTCCATAAAATGCAGTGAGTGAAGCAGATCATCTTTAAGATGCCTTCCAAAAGTTGAATTTTTGTCGGTGAAACAGGATACGGTGGTTCCACGCGGACTCTGGCATCGCAGAGCCCTACCTCTGAATCCACACTTACTCTTCCCTGTCAGATCCGTGATCTCAGAAGGTTTCCAAACTTCTTCACATCTCAGTTTCCCACATAAAATATGCAGATAGGGACGCCTGGTGGCGTGGTTTTGCGTCTGCCTTCGGCTCAGTTCATGATCTCAGGGTTCTAGGATCAAGTCCTGCATCAGGCTCCCCGCAGGGAGCCTGCTTCTCCCTCTGCCTGTGTCTCTGCCTCTCATGAATAAATAAATAAATAAAATCTTAAAAAAATATAAAGCATGCAGATAATAGCAATAAGCTCTCAGGGGTTTAGTGCAAATTAGATAAGATGGTATATAGGAAACATTTAGCACGGTGCCAGGTTCATGATACATATAACCCTAACTTTGCTAGATGTTATACATTCAGGTTGTTAAGACCCCCAACAGTGCCATCAGCAGGAGACAATTGGGAACAAGTCCTCCCTCGAGTTTTCCTGATTTAGGTGAGGTGATAAAAATGCACCTCTTATGCTCTGGTCGTGTGCTGGGCCAAGGTAGGAACATGCTGAGAAGGGTAGTTCTAGCAGGGGCCTTCACAGACGCATGACGCACATGCTCACAACAATCCAAGGGGATAGGACTCTGGGGACACAGCTTACCTAGCAGGGGCTTCCAGATTCGGAGTTTTCACAACAGTATCTCATTTAATATTCTAACTACCCTGTGGATTAGGTAGGACTGGGAAAAATATCGACTTATCCAAGATTATATATCTCAAAAGTATTTTTATTTTTTTTAAGATTTTATTTATTTATTCATGAGAGACAACAGAGAGAGGCAGAGACATAGGCAGAGGGAGAAGCAGGCTCCCTGTGGGGGAGGCCGATGCGGGACTGGATCCTAGGATCCTGGAATCACGCCCTGAGTCAAAGGCAGGTGCTCAACCACTGAGTCACCCAGGTGTCCTTCTCAAAAGCGTTTTTTTTTTTTTTTTAAGTGTTAAAACTAAGACTCAAACTGAATCTTCAAGATGTGAAATTTAGTCCTGCTTCAAGCTGTACCTCACCCGACCTAAATAATATCACTATTGTGATACCAAAAACAGATGGTTTTGATGGTCAAGAAAGGCAACATCAATATTTATGCTATTAGTATATATAATTCACAGAACCTATTTTGGAAAAAAAAATATATGGGATGTAAGAAATAAGTTCAAAGAGTTATTTTTTAAATCTCAGGGGAGGGGGCGAGGATTTAAAACCTTAATTGCTCCAGTTAACACTTAAAAGCAGGAAGTGCACGGATCTGTTTGATGTGTAAATCGCTCTTCTGTTATCAAGCATTAATTTTCAAATCTCTCACACTGTCTTTTTAAATTTCAGCAACTGGACCTTCATTCCTGCCCCAAGCCGATTGTTTTCATCATTCACTCCTTCCTGTCTGCGAAGATCACAAGGCTGGGCTTGGTGGCCTGAAGAGAGGGGTGACCTCCTTTGTGCTACCTGGGGTGCGACATCGGACACCATGTGGCGTGAGCAGCGCACCAGATGTGGCATGCCACACGGTCAGCTTTAGATCTCGAGTACTCTGAACTATCCCCGACTTCTCTGTCAGCTTCACCAACTACAAGGGAGGACCCCCAAGAAAACACCAGGAGGAATATCAGAAGAGAGCTGGCTTTTTAGAACAGCAGCAGGAAGGGTAGAGGTGAGGGCGAAGGGAAGTCAGAGCATAGCTTTGAAATAATGACAGTGAAGGACATCGTGAACGTTAGAACAGCATGCGCAGATCGTAATCAGACCAGTTTCTAGGCAACTGGTTCACCCAGGTAAGCAAGAGCTGAATGGACGAGGAATGGACATCTTCACCTCTCTCGCCCCCAGTAGCAGTGATCCCTTGTTTTATTGTGATTTATTGCCTACTTCTAATTGAATTGGCTTTTGCTGGTAAGGAACGAGCAGCGCTTCAAATGGAAACCCACCTGTTCTTTAAGTATGAAGCAGCTGTAGTTTTTTTCTTAATGAATTATCTTTCAATGATGTAGAATGATTCTGAAGTATTCTCATTAGCATATGCTGAGCAGGAATTAAATACAGCCTCAGATACTGATCTGAGCTGTAGGCTGGTGGAATCTGAGCCAAAGGAGACTGTTTATATTGCAAAGCTTTGCGGTGCAGAAGCGTAGTGTGCTCGAAAGGTGATTAATCTGGGGGCTGCACTCACACCAAGGTGTGGTTATCTTAGAGCCAAGAGTGATAGCCTTACTTATAGAAAGCAAATTACGGATATTTTTTTAAAAGATTGTCATTTGAGATATATATGTAGCATATATATCTCATATATATATATAACATATATATATATATAAAAACAACTTACATGAGGTTAACTAATTATCCCCATTTTGTGGTGTTCAGTGGCAGTACTGAGCAATTTATGGACCCTTGTTCCTGCCTGTGCTTGTATGCATGCGTTTTCGAACCAGTCATAGAGCAGCCTCATATAATTCTGACAGCATCCACAGCTCTTAGGAATTCCAGGGAAATAATATAATGACCTGATATTTTTCTACAAGAATATTTTCAAAAAACATAGAGCATAATACTGATTTATTGCTTTTATTTTTACCTTTCAATGCAAATTCACCAAAAAGATACCCGTATTACTGAATTTTGGAGTCACTTTCCTCAAACCTTAAAAATAAGCTCTAGAGTTTCTGTAAGCATTCATAACCCTTCTTTCCCATGTACTTTACCTAAACAGAGGCTCTGGAATCGACCTGTGTGTTTTTTCAGAATTGTCTTTCAGTACATACCTATGCAAAGAGCTTTTAAAAGTGAAACGGTTTTAAAGGAATGTAATTTTGCCCACTGAGATGTATGTTTATTGAATTACAAAGCAGTGTCCAAAGCTTGTATCATATAACACTAGTTGCAAAGGGCATGGAATGAGAGGTGTTTTGCAAGAGCAGTGAAAATAAGAGGTTTGACAATCAAAAATGTGTTAAATATTGAGATAAAAAAACGTTAAACAGATTACTGATTATGGGTCTCCTCAAAGACTTTAAGGTACACCGTGTGATTCTACAAGGGAGGATCCCATGTACCATTCCTACACTTACTTACAAAGCATCTTCTGAAGGAAGTGTTTTAAAAAAACAAAAACAGGGGTGCCTGGCTGACTCCATCAGTAGAGCATGCAACTCTTGATCTCAGGATCATGAGTGCAAGCCCCATGTTGCGTGTAGAGATTACTTAAATAAAATAAAATAAGACAAGACAAAAAACACTTTGGAAAATACAGCCACTGTTTTTTTCGTTGTTGTTTCCCATTTCAAAATTCTGAAGAGTGAAGTTCCACCCTGAATAGTGTAGGAAAGCTTTGATGCATTTGTAAATTATACTGCACTCTTTCATTACAGATTTCCAAAGTCACTGGAATGTTGCTATCCAAGAGAATTATGCATTGTAAATAACATTAAAATACATATATTAATGACAATAGTTCAACAATATGTTATCTAAGGTGCTCAGTACTACATGAAGTATGAGTTAATTACTCATAATTAAATTGCAAAGATCCTATTCTATATTTATAGACAAATTAAAATGATCATAATTACAAATATTTCTTCATCAGTTAAGTTTTAGACTGATTAATATCTGGGTGGGGGTCAACAAATTACATTCTCTGCATTTATAAAAACTTAATTTAAATATTTATATTTTAGAAAATACATTTGAATAAATTAATACATTTTCTGAATTAAAATGTATTAGCAAGAAGTAGACAATTTTACTAAGAGAATTATGTATATGAATCTTTTTTTCCTTCAGAGTTAAAGTGTAGCATATCAGAGTGGCTATGATGAATCAATTTCAAATACTCAATTTTTCTTGTACACCAAGCACCAATTTTCCTTGTTCTGAATTCAGGACATTACAATGATTTTACACTGTAGATTCTAACCTTGTCTTGATGTGTGTTATGAATGTTGTGAATGACACACAGTCATACGTCTGGATCATGCCTGGGTACGGTCAGTGAATCAGTTGAGTCATTATGGGGAATTTGTTTCTGTCCGATCTGCTCTGTGCTTAATCTGTTTATTTGAATCAATGAATTATTAAATTCACGTTTGTCCTTTAAGGGCAAATCAATACAAATGACTGATATTTTAACTGTACTTTGTGGGAAGCCACCCATTTGTTACTAGATGTGGTTAGGTGAGCCCTAAGCATCCCAGGGATTTAAAGAAGGCCAATAGGAAAATAGAAGCAATCACTTTTCTGACTTGAACTTAGAAGAAAAAAACCATAAACCTCTTTAAAAACACCCAGGTAGAGGCATTTAGTTAATTCTATCAATTGATGGAATTAAAATGCTGAAAAATGCATTCTCCTAAAATAAATTAAGGGCCTTTCTGGCCATCGTTTTACAAATGCTAGATATTCCATCTTGAGGGGATTGGCGTGGACTGGGGTCAGAGAGTAATTTCTGAATGTACCTTGAGTTAAAAAAAAAAATGTGCCTATGTTTATAGCATCACGGATATCATGTAAAATTTATATATGAACTCAATAAATATTCACCTCTGAATATCGTAGACTGGTGGTTTCATGGTCGCATGAAGACACAACCTGCTATTCTCTTCCTCTAAGACTGGTTCTGGAAGGTGCTAATGGGTAAAGGGAGATGCCACTATAAAATTTGCTGTGTGTGGGTGTTTGTGTATCATTTCAGGATGGGTCTTTATCTGGGGCTTAGGGATCTTTGCTCTCATTTTAACTAAATTTTTATGAGATTTTTCTTGTACACCAAGCACCATATACTCAAATCCTGTGTAGTACTACAACTTGGTTTGTGTCCAAATTGCTTAGAATTAATGTTCATCTATGGCTGAGAAATCTTTTTATATTTGAAAATTCAGTAGTATTGAGATTACATTTAGAACTGGAAAATCTCACTTTTAAGAGACTTCAGAGGTTATCAAGCACATTAGTGCCCGAAGTTTATTTATAATTTTGGCAATACTACCTTAGCACCTTAGGGTATATGATTTGCTAGTAATATAGCAACATGGTAGATACACAGAAAAGCGAATATACATTAATTAATTTTTTTAAAAAGTCTATAGCACCTAGAGTCATCCTATATACACTACTGGCCGAAGTACTACTTTTGGGGAAGCATTAACCTTGTATCTATTTCCACTACACTATTTCCACTATTTCCACTACACAGGCATTTCTTCCCAAACATCCCTGGCAGTTGTTCATTCTGCCTGAAATTGAAAGTTTTCATCTACGGGATGGGAGCTCCTTATCTCCCGAGGCAGGTCATTCCACTGCTGGATGGCAGGAGTCGTGGCAAGGATTGTATATTCTTAGAGCCAAAACTTAGGTCTGCCTTTCAATCATGGCCCTGTTCTACCCTAGAAAACACTGGAAGTCCGATCTCTTTTCCACATGAATGTCCTATATAATAAGACAAATCAAGGCTGAGGGCTACTAGGAAATATAAAATGATCTGAAAATGGCTTTAAATAGGACACTAAAAATTCCTTGTTTTTATCTTTAAAGAACAATTGGCTAGGATTAAAACTCTCCATAATACCTAGTGGTGGAGAGTGATGGGAAAACAGGCCATTGGTAGGTATGTATATATTTGGCAACAATTTGGAGAGTAACTGGTAATATTTATAAAAGTTTAAAAATATATGAACCTTTTCACTATCAGAATTTATTCTTGAGTTGTACGTGCACAAAGACTAACATATAAGGATTATCTTTACAGCAGTATTTATAACCAGAAGCCAAAAAGGTCAATAAGACCATCAATAACTAAATAAATCCCGGCACAATGATGCAGTAGAAAATTCTGCAATGTTACAATAATCCATCTCTAATTACTAATATGGACAAAGTTTCTAAATGCAACTTCTGCAAAACGCAGATAAAAACACAGATATATAAATATTTATTCCATTTGTTGTTTAAAAGGTGATTCTCAGGAAGAGTGGCACTGCCAGGACATTTTGGAAATCTGTGCTAGTGCTGTTTTGTTATCACTATGATGGGGGATGGGGACACTTAGTATTTCCTGAACAAGAGCCACAGCTAGTAGACTTCATGCAATGGGAGGACAGTCCCCACGTCCAATGGTACTGTTTCCTACACAGTTGTTTTGTCCTCTGAGTTGTTCATGCAGGTGAAACACAATTATGTGTACCTAGGCCCTGACTACATTTTACATATGAAAACATTTTTTGACTGATTCAATATATCCTGAGTTTTCTAGGTATGCAACTACCATGTATGTGGAAGGAAGACTGTGTTTTTGTTTTGTTCAGGGCATTTTATAAAACATTTTATCAAAACAAGTCAGCCATAGTAAGTGTGTACATGGTACAGGAGTCATGGATACAGAACACTGGACTACTTTTGTCTGTGCCTCATTCACACTGAATCTGAGTAAAAATATTCAACTACTTTATCTTTTATTGTGGTTGTACCCCGGCATCCCCATACTGAAATGCATATTATTTTATTTTCATTACTTTCCTTTTCTAAAACTTTTTTACCTTACAGTTAGGGAGTATCAATTTAAAAAAAAAAAATCCTGAATGTGCATAGGTTGTTACTACTGGGCATATCCTGTTCATCTCCTCAGATTCCCTCCATGCCATTGTCTGGTGTTCTAGATTCTCAGCTGCTTACCCAACCTTAGGCACCACCACAGCCGGCTCTGCTTGACCTGAGTGTTTCTGCCACTTAGAGCCAACGCACTGCTAGCTTAGAAATGCTGCCTCTCCAACTTCCTTGCCCACTGGCTGCTGCCAGGCAGCCAGGCTAAGGAGATGCATACTTGAATTTCTGGGTTTTGCCTTCAATTCCAGACTTGGATGAAAAGCCATGCACTGTAGGGCATAAGAACTGGTGTACTGAGCAGCCATTATGACCTGAGCAGACCAGAATTGGACAGGGTTTAATTGTGGTTTGAGCAGACCAGAATTGGACAGGGTTTAAATTGTGGGCCAAACAGGAGATAATAATAGGAAGGAGCCAAGAAGGAAAATAATCCTCTTCCTCCTTCTTCTTGTGAACTTCCCGGAGACATGGTTTCTCCATACACCATGTATCCTGAGACACTCCCTGTGACTGAGCACACCCGCCCTGGGGGCCTGGCTATGTTTCTTTGGGCCTCATGAAGCAGTGGCCAGTGAATATTGTTGCTTTCTTGCCTTCCCCACCTCTTTACCCCCTTTCTTCTTCACTCTCAGGGCCCTGGAATTGGACTTTTCCAAATACAGCATTGGCACCTAATCATACCATTCACAAAAATTAACTCAAAATAGATTACAGACCTAAACAGATAAAGCTATAAGGTGAAAAGAAAACTGACAGAATGGGAGAAAATATCTGTAAGCCATATATCTGATAAGGGACTGAATCCAGAATATATAAAGACCTTTTATAATTTAACAATAAAAAGACAACTAATTCAACTAAAATTAGATCAAAGGAATTGAGTGGACAGCTCTTCCAAGAAGATATGTAAATGGGCAATAGGCACATGGAAAGATGCTCAGCATCATCAGTTATCTGGAAAATGCAAATCAAAACCACAAAGAGATACTACCTCACACGCTTCATATCATTTGTCAAAAAGACAAATAATTACAAGTATTGGGAAGGATGTTGAGCATTTGGAACCCTAAATGTATTAATGACTGGTGGAAATGTCAGATGGTACAGCTGCTTTAAAAAAGGAGTGAAAACAAAAAGTTTAAATACAGAGTTACCATATAGTCAGCAATTCTACTCCTAGGCATATACCCAAGATAATGGGAAACATATGTCCATGCGAAACACTTGTACACAGATGTCCATATCAGCATTATTCACAATAGCCAAAAAAGTGCCATCATCCCAGATGTCCATTAGTTGATGATAAACAAGATGTAGCTGGTTCACGCAATGAAACATTCAGCTATCAAACAGGATGAAGCAATGCTACAACACAGATGGACCTTGAAAACCTCCTGCTAAGAAAAAGAAGCCAGACACAAAAGGCCATAAAGTATATGAGTCAACTTACATGAAATGTCCAGGAGAGGCAGATCTGTAGACATGTAAGGTAGATTAGATTAGTGTTTGCCAGGGGCTGGGAGGAGGGACACGAAATGACTCCTAGCAGATAGGGCATTTCTATTTGGGGTGAAGAAAATGTTCTGGAATTAGACAGTGGTGATGGTTGTACAACTCTATGAATGTACTCAACCCATTGAATTATCCACTTCACAGGGTGAGTTTTATGATGTGTGAATTACACCTCAAAAATACACGCTGTAGGCTTTTTATGTATCAAGCTCTAGCCTAGTCCCTTATATGAAAACCACACCCACAATTCTTTTTCAGGACAGGTCTCTTGCCACTTTGGTTGTCAGAGTGCCTATGGGACAACGCCCTTAAGATTCTTAAAAGCCCTTTTATCTAGTTGAGAGGGTCTACTTTTAAATCAGGAGACACTGAGGTCTTAATAAAGGACTGATATAACCATATCTTAAGTTTGACCTTTTTCCTTTGAGAAACTTTTGCCATTGGAGATGTTGGAAGTGGGAAACCATTATTTTTAGAATGTCCTAAGCCCTCAGTATCTCTTCTAAATGCTAGAAAACCACAGTTCCTTCTTTGGCTCATCTATCTTTTCCTGCATCTTACTGCATTCAGCTAGGTTAACAAATGGCCTGCTGACACTTTTTTTTTTTTAAAGTTCTGCCTAGAAACAACCTGACTAATCTATGAGTTCATTAGGAACAACTTGTTTTCCAGTTTCTGCAGGCAACGGTTTTGCCAAACATACCATCTCTGCATAACACAGCTGAGGGGGTTGGGCTCTGTGACTCCCTCTTTCCCTCCTACAAGGACCTCATTCTAAGCTTTTTTTTTTTTTTTTTTTTTTTTAAGTTTATTTATCTATTTGAGAGAGAGAGAATGAGAGAGTGGGGGGAGGATTATGGAGGGAGAAACGGACTCCCCACTGAGCAGGGAGCCCCATGTGGGCCTCAATCCTGGGAGTCCAGGGTCATGACCTGTGCAGAATGTAGGAGCTTAATCGACTGAGCCACCTAGGTGTCCCTGAAATTTGGAGTTTTGAAACTCGGTCAAGTGCCTGAGATAAAAACTCTCAGTTATTGGCTGGGTGAACAGAGTTCTGACAGAAACGGTGAGACAAGAGTGATTGACTGCTTTTCTGCGCGGGCTCACTGAAGAGTGGAGGGACATGCGCTTTTAGCTCTAGGGCTACGGAGCTGGACACCACCACATTCCTCCCGCCCATCAGTGCTGAAAGCCTCCATGGAGCAAAACAGCACCACCTAGTTGCCTTCCTGGGCCCTGCCTCCCTAGCACTGGAGGCACATTTGAACAAGGGCAAGTCCACTGAGAATCAGCGCAACAGCCCTTCCTCCAGAAGACCAGCATAAGCAATTAGCTCGCACCAAGTTTACTGATCATAGAGGGCTGCAAAGCTTCAGCTCTTGGGGAAAACAGATACTATTCTTTGTACTTTTATTCTTTCAGTATTATTTTTCTTTTTCCATTCTTTATTTTTTATTATTTTTTAAAAGATTCTATTTATTCATGAAAGACACAGAGAGAGCGGCAGAGACATAGGCAGAGGGAGAAGCAGGCTCTTGGTGGGGAGCCTGATGTGGGACTCGATCCCAGGACCCTGGGATCATGACCTGAGCCAAAGGCAGATGCTCAACCACTCAACCACCCAGGTGTTCCTTTTTTTCCTTTTTTAATTTTTATATGTTATATTTTTTATTGTTTTATTTTTATTTTCTTTTTGTAACCCTTTTCATTGTATTATATTTGTTTATATTTATGATTTTATTATATGGAAGTTTTTCTTTCTTTCTTACTGGGATTTAGTTTCTTCTAACAAGCAGACCAAAACACATCCAGGATGTAGTTTTTGTTTTGTTTTTGTTTTTAATGGTTTGTTTTGTACTTTTTTTTCTGTTATTGTTTTTATTTTTGTCTTTTCTCTCTCTTTCTTCTATTTTTTTCTGGACATAAAGAAATTCACCCCAAAAGAAAAAATAGGAAGTAGTACTCACTGCCAGGGATTTAATTAATAAGGATATAAATAAGATGTTGGAGCTAGAATTTAAAACAACGATGATAAAGATACTAGCTGGGCTTGCAAAAAAGCACAAAAGACACTAGACAACCCCTTACTATAGAAATAAAAGAACTAAAATCTAGTCAGGCTGAAATTAAAAATGCAATTACTGATATGCAGCCCCAAGTAGATGGCTATAATAAAATGAGGATGAATGAAACAGAAGAGTGAATCAGTGACATAGAAGATAAAATGATAGAAAATAAGGGAGCTGAAGACAGAAAGAAAACTATTAGATCACTAAAGGAGACTGAGAAAACACAGAAATTCCATAAAGTGAAATAATATCCATATAACAGGGGTCCCAGAAGATGAGGAGCAGGAGAAAGGGGTCGAAGGTTTATTTGAACAAATTATAGCTCAGAACTTCCTTAATTTGGGGAAGGAAACAGGCATTCAAGTCCAGGGGTCACAGAGAACCCCCTTCAAAATCAATAAATTCACAAATAGTGAAGCTTGCAAGTTTCAGAAACAAAGAGAAAATCCTGAAAGCAATCGGGACAAGAGGTCATTAACCTATAAGGGTTGACCCATAAGGTTGGTAGCAGACCTGTCCACAGAGACCTGGCAGGCTGGGAAAGACTGGTATCATATATTCAACATGCTAAATGAGAAAAACATGCAGCCAAGAATACTTTATCAAGCAAAGCTGTCATTCACAATCTAAAATGAGAGGTAAAAGTGTTTTAGGACAAAAAAAAAACTAAAGGAATTTGTGAACACCAACCAACCTGGAAGAAATATTAAAGGAGTTCCTGTGAGCGGAGAGAGAGCCCAAAAGTAACAAAGACCAGAAAGGAACAAAGACAATATACAGAAACAATGACTTTACAGGTAATACAATGGCACTAAATTCATATCTATCATAATTACTCTGAATGTAAATGGACTAAACGCTGCAATCAAAAGACACTGGGTCATTGTAATGGATAAAAAAAAATAAGACATATCGATATGATGCTTACAAGAGACTCGTTTTAGACTTAAAGACACAACCAGATTGAAAGTGAAGGGTGGAGAACCATTTATCATGCTAATGGACATCAAAAGAAAGCTGGAGTAGTCATCCTTATATCAGACAAACTAGATTTTAAACCAAAGACTTTAATAAGAGATAAAGAAGGGCACTATATCATAACAAAGCGGTCTATCCAACAAGAAGATCTAACGATTGCAAATATTTATGCCCCCAACTTGGGAGCAGCCAAATATATAAACCAATTAACAACAGAGAAATTCATTGATAATAATACAATAATAGTAGAGGACTTTAACACCACATTCACAGCAACGGAAAGATAACCTAAGCAGAAGATCAACAAGGAAACAATGGCTTTGAATGACACACTGGACCAGATGGACTTCACAGATATATTCATAACATTTCATCCTAAAGCAGCAGAATACACATTCTTTTCAAGTGAACATAGAACTTCATCAGGATAAAAAGCTTTTTGCACAGGAAAGGAAAGAGTCAACAAAACTAAAAGGCAGCATACAGAATAGGAGAAAATATTTGCAAATGACATATCAGATAAAGGGCTAGTGTCCAAAATCTATAAAGAATTTATCAAACTCAACACTCAAAAAAACAAAAAATCCAATCAACAAATGAGCAGAAAACATTAACAGACATTTCTCCAAAGAAGACATGTAAATGGTCAACAGACACATGAAAAAATGCTCAACATCACTTGGCATCAGGGAAATACAAATCAAAGCCACAGTGAGATACCACCTCACACTGGTCAAATGGCTAACATCAGCAAGTCAGGAAACAACATTTCTCCAACAATATGGAGAAAGGGGAACTCTTTTATACTGTTGGTGGGAATGCAAACGGGTGCAGCCACTCTGCACTCTTGAGGTTCCTCAAAAAGTTAAAAACTGAGCTACCCCATGACCCAGGAGTTACACTAGGTATTTGTCCAAAGAATATAGACATAGCGATTCAAAGGGGCACATGCACCTCCAATGTTTATAGCAGCAATGTCCACAAAAGCCAAAATATGGGAAGAGCCCAGATGTCCATCAACAAATGAATAGATAAAGAAGATGTGGCATATATATATAGTAGAATACTATTCAGCCATCAAAAAGAATGATATCTTGCCATTTGCAGTGATGTGGATGGAACTAGATAGAGGGTATTATGCTAAGTGAAATAAGTCAGTCGGAGAAAGATAAATACCATATGATTTCACTCATTTGTGGAATTTAAGAAACAAAAGATGAAAATAGGGGAAGGGAAGGAAAAATAAAATAAGATAGAGAGGGAGGAACTGTAGGAAACAAACTGAGGGTTGCTGGAGGGGAAGTGGCTGGGGGCATGGGGTAATTGGGTGATGGGCATTAAGGAGGGCATGTGATATAATGAGCAGTGGGTATTATATGCAACTGATGAATCACTAAATTCTACTCCTGAAACTAATAATACAGAGTATGTTAACTAAATTGAATTTAAATAACAAAAAAAATTAAGCTGGTATGAGTATTTAGGTTCAATTTTTTTGTATAACATAGGTTTTAATTTACCTTGAGTAAACAGGGTAATGGCTGAGCCATATGCTAAATGTAAGCTGAATTTTATAAGAAAGTCAAGTATTTTCCAACATGATTATAGTATTTTCAATCCCCACCAGCAATGCATGAGATTTCCAAATGCTCCACATAGTCACCAAGACATGGTATCATCAGTTTTAAAACTGTATCCATTCTAGTAGGTGTTTAGAGGCACCTCATCAGTTTAAATTTGCCTTCCCTTGAGGACTGATGATATTGAACATCTTTTTCATGTGTTTATTACCATTCATATATCCTCTTTTGTGAAATGTTTTTTCAAGTCCTTACCTATTTAAAAAAAAAACCTTAAGTAATGTCTTATTATTAAACTGAAAGGGTTATTATATTCTAAATAAAATGCTCATCTCACTATTTTTAGTCATCAAAAAAGGAAACAGGGACTCTGCTGGTTGGTGTACCAACTAATTCCTCAGCAAGGCAATTTGGAGATATTACCATTAATTTTAAAACCCACAAATTACACTCCTGAAAAGTTATGCTAAGGAAATGACCAGTGATGTATTTGGAAGATTCATTACAGTTTTATTTATAATAGAGAAAAATGGGGCCTATATATCCAACAATGGGGATTGGTTAAACAAATTGTGGTTCCTTGGTATTATGCAGTAATTAAAATGATACATGATATAAAATTCATGATACAATGTTAAGTGAAAAGTAGGCTATAAATACACATACCCAAATGAGTACACACATGTACACCCCTACTTCAAAAATATTTAAAAAAATAATTATATATACCTATATATATTTTTAAAGATTTTATTTATTTATTTGAGAGAGAGAGAGAAAGCACAAGCATGAACAGAAGGAGGCACAGAGGGAGACTCAGATTCCCTGCTGAGCAGGGAGCCCCATGTAGAGCTCAATCCTGTGTCTCCAGGATCATGACCTGAGCTGAAGGCAATGTTTAACTGACTGAGTCACCCAGGCATCCCACATATATATTTTAAAAATATTAATGTGGTGGAGTGCCTGGGTGGCTCAGTTGGTTAAGTGTCTGCCTTTGGCTCAGGTCATGACCAGGTCCTGGGATCAAGACCTACTTTGGGCTGCTTCTCCCTCTCTCTCTGCCTACCATTCCCCCTGCTTGTGTTCCCTCTCTGCCAATAAATAAATAAAATCTTTAAAAAATATATCAACTGTGGTTACATACATTGAGGCAATGTTGGAATTTGTTTATACTCTGTTTTTTATTTTCTGCATTTTCCATATTTTTCTGGCAGTCTCTACTTAGTAATTTTTACTATATCTTATTTTCACAATTTCTAACCTTTCTTCATTTTTAATCCCAAATAAACACTGATAGCTCCAACAGTACTGGCTCTGGGGCAGGGATGAGGGAAGAAGGCTACCTGTGTGAATTTTTTTACTAATATTTTTAAAACCAGGTACTGTCCAATTAAGTATGCTGAGAGGTCACATGAGAAAAGCCACTGGCAATCTTACCTGAGATTCAGTAATTTAAATAGGCCTAACAACAAAGACATTTACCAAGAAGAAAATAAATAATATTTTCCATTTATTGGAAATTTTTAAATAACCAAGAGTGAAAATTTAAAAACATATATAAAAATATTAACCTTAAAAATGAAAATATAGTGAAATTATAAAATAAGTATACAATTAAAAAACACATTAACTGAACACCCTCAAAACTACATAAACATTGGATATTTATGAAATTCTTTAGAAATATCTATTCTTTGAATAAAGTTTGAAATTTGCTTATAATTGTCAACCAAGGAAGGAGGTAGCAAATGATAGCTCTGGCCAATTTATAACTGTCCAAAGAGAAGGATTCTGTGTTATTTCTTGCTTGCCTTTTCTAATACCCATTCAATCACCTAGAAGGAAAAAAAAAATACGGTAATGGTTTATTTCTATTGAAAACAGAAGGGACAGAAAAAGATACAGTTAAAACTTTAAAAAGCATGGTAGAAAACTTAAAATATGAAGTAACAAGTCAAAATCTTAAATCACATTTTATCTTAAACACATTTTATTTTCTAACTGAAGAAAATAAAACTGAAGCTAGACTTCTGCTGCAGAGTACAACTGTCCTCACTGGATACAATAAAGATTCTGTTTTCTCACCTTAGTTTTTTTTAAAGATTTTTAAATTTATTCCTTTGAGAGAGAGACAGAGACAGAGACATAGAGAGCATAGGCAGGGGGAGAGGCAGAGGGAGAGGGAGAGGCAGACTCCCCCTTGAGCTGGGAGCCTGATGTGGGGCTAGATGCCAGGACCCTGAGATCATGACCTGAGCCACAGGCAGCTGCTTAACCATCTGAGCCACCCAGGTGCCCCATGTTGTCTCACTTTTTTTTTGCAATTGTTTTCAAAGGGTCACTAGAAAGAAATTAAACCAAACTTTGAGAACAACTAATCAAAATGGATTAATTTTTCCAGGTCATTGGTTTATTAAAAAAGTTTCTTCTTTCTTAACATAATCTTTAGAAACCCTTTTGTTAACAGAGCAGCCTATTATGTACTCCTAAACGCTCTGTTTGCATTAGTCTATTATTATTTTAAAGAGAGTTCTTACACAGCATACATAATGGCATCACAGCTACCCTAAAATAAAATAGCACTTTAATTCAATGTAGTTTCTTGGGAATAAGTTATTTACCTGTACAGCATTGTTGTTTGCTGCTTTCTTCATTTCTTCGAATAGACCCCTTGATGTTTTAAGATCCTAAAAATAACAACATAAAGCATTTCACGAGTTGTACATTAAATTACAGAGAGCAAGTCATCATTAAATAAACTTGATATTATCCTAAATCATTCTATAAATATCAATGTGACTCAGAAAACATTATAAAAAAAATCAAGTACAATTTAACTCTAACCCTAAATATCAAGATACTCTAACAACAATTATATATATATATGTATATACATATATACGTATATTTAAATGTTTAAAAATATATGTATATATAACATATAAATGTATGTATAATATATATGTATGTATATATATAATCTAATCTAATATATATATATATGTATATATAAATTTCTGTCACTCTTGCCTCATAATCTCAGCAGCACTGACCAAATCTAAGTCTCATCTTTGATTATATGAGTACCCACTAATGCTTTGGTACTCGGGAAATGAATATACTGCATTTGTATTTATTTTTCAGATAAAATATCTTTTTTTTCTCTCTCTCCTTTTGGGTTATTTTACTCCACAACCAAGACAAAAGAAACCGAAATCTCTAACTTTTAAAAAATATGATTATATCAAATTAGATTACAAGGTAAATTTAAAAAATCTAATTGTATTTTAAAAAGCAGTCCTCTGCTGTCCCTAGAAGTTATGCTTCCCACAGGACAGACTGCCACTTTTGGTTCTTTCAGCTGTTTCTCTTATTTATATCTTCATGTTTCTAAATATGCTTATGTTGCTACTTTTTGATTTAGCAATTTTAGACAATGATCATTGTTAACAGCTACATAGGTTGTGGATTCAGATCTCTGAACCAGGCCACCTCCTTCTTCCTCTTAGTAACTACTACACCAGTTTTGATTAGTAAATAGTTCATGTTTGCATTTTATACCTATGTAAATACAGTTCTGTCTTGAGTTAAGTAATGTTATTATAATTATCTTCTCATGTAACATTTTGTTTAACCTCTAGTTATATTTGCTTAGTTTGCCCTGTATGTAATTCTGGGTCTCCCCCACCAAATGTTACAATCAATTAAATGTACAAATAGCAAAGTTGTTTCAAATATACTGGATAACCTCTCAGTTCAATTTTTCAAGAAATCTGTTCATTATTATTCGTATTTTTTCACCTGGTGCTCTTTCTCCCACAACCTGCTCCAATTTGGTCTAACTGCTCCCTGGGTTAGTTCTTATTTCTTGACTCAGTTGCTATTCTGATGGACTTCATCCTCTTGCAGATGCTTTAAAAGGGTATATGAATGACAAACTTTTTTAGACTTTCTACATCTGAAGTATCTCTAATGGAATCCTCAGACTTGATTGAATTTGTGACTGGTTATAAAAAACTAGGTAAATCAGTTTCCCTCAGATTGGAAGATGCTTTTCTGGCTTCTGGCATACATTACTTACTATGGAGAAGTACAATGCCATTCTGATTCTCAGTTCTCTACATGTAAACTTTCTTTCCTGGGAAGATTTTAGGAGGCTATTTCAGGAAGTATGAAATTCCACAATAATGTAGCTTGCTGCAGAACTCTGTCATTCACTGGGATGGATAAGCTGTGTGCCTTTTCAATCATGGCACTTGAGTTCTTCAGTTCTGGGAAAAACTTTGTTGTATTTTTGATAGTTTGCTCTCCTTTATTCTCTATTTTTAAAACTTCTATTACCATATTACCATATTAGTCTAATTAGTCTATTAGTCTCTGGATTAGTCTTCCCCTCTTCTGATTCTTATATTTCACGTTTTTGTTATTGATTCTAATTTCTTTTTTTTTTTTAAGAGTTTATTTATTTATTTGAGAGAGAGAGAGAGAGAACACAAGCAGGGGACAGCAGAGGGAGAAGCAGGTTCCCTGCTGAGCTGGAAGCCCGCCACATAGCTTGATCCCAAGACCCTGGGGATCATGACCTGAGTCCAAAGACAGACACTTAACCAACTGAGCCATCCAGGCATGCCCTGATTTTAATACCTGGTAACTTTTTTTTTTTTTTTTTTTAAGATTTTATTTGTTTATTCAGGAGAGACACAGAGAGAGAGAGAGAGGCAGAGACACAAGCAGAGAGAGAAGCAGGCTCCATGCAGGGAGATCAATATGGGACTCAATCCCGGGATTCCAGAATCACGCCCTGAGCCAGGCGTCCCTACCTGGTAACTTTCTTAATCTCAACTGTTCAGTGTCACTATTGGATTGATTTTATCATATTTTTCATTTCAAGCTTTCATGTTCTATAGAGTTTCTGGAAATAGCATCCTGTTCCAGCTTTATGGATGCAAGTATCTTCTTTCTGAGAGAATTATAGTTTTTATGAAGTTTTCTATAGCTTTCTGCCCGTTAAGAGTTCCCTTCATTCCTTTGTTTTGGCATCTTTTTTTTTGGGAAAAGTCTCAAAAGTCTGCTAATTCTGCTAATTCTCAAAAGTCCAATCATATTTAAAACTGAGATGTAAAAATCTTATTGAAAGCTCTGTCTAGTGGCTTTATATGGTCAGGTTATTAGGAGGCCAGTTGGTTTTTCCCTTGTGCCCCTCTTTTTGCTTCAGAGACTATTTCCTGCACTGTCACAGAGATGAGGGCAAGAAGTAGTAGCAGCATACTTCGTAGTTACCCCTGTGGGAGAAAGACTTGGAGAGGAAGTTGGGGGTTCCTCAGTTCACTGTAGATTTTTATACAACTCTCCTATGTTCCACCTGACACCACACCCCCGCTTTCCATGATACCCAATGTCTTCAAATCCTAAGAACCTCAGAGACTGTGTCATTGGACATGGTTTGATTCTCACTAGCATTCCACTGGTCAGGCATTTAGGTTCCAACTTTTTAAACTCTGTGATACCAAACTTCTATGGGCTGTCTTGTTCAACAATGTACCAAATATACCTCTCCATTTTTTTCCCCCTCTTCTTTATTTTTGTATTTTAATACCATTTTTCTTGAGATTTTAGAAAGAAGGCGAATTGGATGCATGTGGTCATCTGTAGTTTTAACCAGGAACCCACACAAAACTCTGACTTGAGTCAAAAACTCTTAAAGCTGGAGACAATCTAACACCATTTAAGTTTTTTTTTTTTTTTAAGATTTTATTATTTATTCATAGACACAGAGAGAGAGAGGCAGAGACAAAGGCAGAGGGAGAAGCAGGCTCCATGCAGGGAGCCCGATGTGGGACTCGATCCCGGGTCCCCAGGATCACATCCCAGGCTGCAGGCGGTGTCAAACCGCTGTGCCACTGTGGCTGCCCACACCATTTAAGTTTTACAGAACCATCATCTAAGTGGCTAATCTGTCTAATGTCTCACAATTAGCTGATAATGGATCCAAAATTAGAAACGGGGTATTCTGATACCCATTCCAGTTGCCTTTTTACGATATACTAAAATTCTAATTAAACATGTTTTGAAGTTTATTATCAACTTAAGTCAAAGACTTGTTAGGGAAGATACCAGTTAAAATGTAGTTTTCTAAACATGAGGACAAAAATCAAACAAGTCAGATATAAAATATTTTGGCTCCAATTTTTCTATTGCCACTTAAAAAAATATCTGGCAACAAGTTATAAGCTATCATTATAAAATGAATATAAACTAAATATTACTCACTAAATATTACTTTATGTCAGATAAGAATATCAAAATATGACCTCAATTTTGCTCTTAATAGAGAAGACACAGTACCTTCAGATAGAACTTGGAGATCTCAAAGAGACGTTGGCTGCAGGCAGTGAAACATCCATGAGCCTCAGTAATGCTGTGTTTCTTCAGTGTTTCTGTAACTACTTCTTTCAGTATCTTGAATAGAACATAACATATGATAATATTTCTTGGAAAAGGTACAAACATATTATTTCATCATTAGAGTTCAGTTGTGTGAATTATATAATCATGTAACTAAGTGAAAGCTAAGTTCATTAAGACAAAATAACTGAGAAAAAAAAGAGACCTGGAACATTTACATGGTCATACATGTCACCAGGTATCTATTAGGAAGAAATAACTAGAGTATCTTAGGAATTCAAATCATAAGTTCTGAATCAAAATCTGATTGTAAAAACTACACACATTAAGGATATACACAGGGATGCATTTATTCTTTATTATGGAAACTTTCAAACACTGAGAAGTAGAGAGAACATTTAATGACAAATCCCTATCTTGATATCAAACCAGTTTCAGTGAGGATCAATTTGTGGCTAATTTTGTTTCATTTATCCCTCTGCCTACTTACCCACTGTCCTTCTTATGTTGAATTATCTTAAAGTACATTATACATACCATTTCATTTCACTCATAAAATTTTCGACATACATTTTAAATGAACCAAATAAAGGAGTTTCTTCCCATGTAGAACTAAGAGACAGGAAATAAATCTTTACCCGTGTGTGTTTCTGTGATCTTGATTCCTTAATTTGCCTTGATGTTTTTGATCCATGAACACTTTTTTGACCTGAACTGGCCTTTGTAGTGACTTTTGAAGTTTCACAGCTAAGAACTGGAACTGATGGACAAGTCACAGATAATGATCGCTCTGCTCGGGGTTTTCTGGATGTCACTGCATGATGACGACGATTAGTATTGCCACTTGTTTGAGAAAGAAGAGAATCCGAACTTTCAGACTTCACAAGTCTATTGTGGAGAAATAAATCCAAAACCAGACTAAGTGACTCAATAATGAGGTCCATTTTTCTGCCCTAAATGTGACAACTATATCCACTAAAACATAAACCCAACAAAATCAAACAGGCAGAAAGCAGTGCAAGAAGGTGGGAAGACCTAGCAGGAAAGCTGCCATCCCCAGACATCCTTTTCAACAAAGCAGCTCTGCTACTTAATTTATGGGACAAGATCTCTAGTGTTCCATGGCTTAACAATTTTATAATCCATCATGCTAATGTTCTGTATATTAGCACAGAAAGCAAGAAATTGTGTTTTTTTTTCCAAGTCATTTCTTTTTATAATTTATAAGCATAATCATAACTGCTCACAGTAAAAACAAAATTCCTGATGGGAAAGAATTCATCTAAGATCTCTACAGAATGCTACTTAAAAATAAGAAAGACTAATTTGCAAAAAAATTTAAAAAAAATTAGGGACTAACACACTTTCTGTCAAGGGACTATTTTTATGCACTTAATATAGCACCTTTTTGGGGGATAAAGGCAATTCACATCTTTTGATCCCCTTTTCAATCGAGATACTTCAGTGCGGAGCTCGCTTTGTAAAGCTTCTCCATCAGGGACACTGCCAGGCTCTGACAAGACGGCAGGTGATGGAAGAGGGCTCAACACAGTGGGTACCGGAAAACTTTCTCTAGTGCAGGTGGTTTGGGTTTCATAACGGATGAGACGAGACTGAAGTTCAGAGAATCCCCCATCTCTTTCTAATGCTTTTTGGTCATCCAAACAGTATCTAAAGAAAAGAAAGACCATTAAAATCACAGGCTTCACAACAGCAACAAGTTTTTCCCTGCCAGTGAGGAAACAGCGGAACATTTCCTTGAAAACTTTTTACTGAACTTCCTAATAACTGTTGGAAGGGCGGAGGGAACGGCCGGCTTCCTTCACAAGTTCGTTTTTTTCTAGCCTGCTGGATGACAGGGCAAAAGATTAAAATATTTAAAGTATGATCTGATTCCTCTTTGACTCTTTCTGGGCAACAGATTAAGTTAATCCTGGCTTATTTTCAAAATAATAGAGCTGCTGCTTTAATACTCTTTAAGTCTCTACCGACATCTGATTCCTCAGCATGGCTGGTATGTAACAAGTTGAAATGCTGACTTCGGTTAGAAAGGGCAAGTTTATGTTCAACACAAAGATGAAAAGGGTATAAAGGTATTCGAACTGGCTCACCATACACAGCTCAGAACATTCTGAATTTCTCTTTGAAACTCACTCCCCACCCTTACTTCTGATTGACAGATTTTTCTTCAAACGCTTTGGCTGTCCCTGTGCATCTGCTTTCTAGCTAGATCTGATTCAAGGAATCAATGAGATGTTGGCTCAGTGAATGCCTCTGGTCTTAAAGAAATCCCATGTTGTTAAGGACAACAAATAAGCATATCAGGAAAATCACCCATGAGATATGTGACCCTGGACAACTCCTCATTGTCTCCTCTGCTACAGCTGCATCAGGCAAACACAACAGCTTCAGAGAAGTGCTAGGAGGACTGTCAAAATTAAAACCTTTCTCTGTTATCTGTCCTCTTGATTTGTAAAATTCTAAGGTGCTCCCTAAAACTAGAACTTTACGTCCATAAGCTTTTAGCTCAACTCCCAAAGAGTGTTATCATTACCCTAACTTCTGACTGCCTCATGGAAGTTTTAAGGACTCTTTCTTTCCCTTTGGGACACTTTCATATTTGATTTCTAAGAGCTGAATCCCAGGATTTAAATCTGGCTCTGTCACCGATTAGGTGGTTTGAACTTGGCCCAATCACTTCAGTTGATCTATGCTTCTGTTGGCCTCCTCTGCAAAATGAGCTTTATTTATAGAGTCATCTCCAAGAGCTAGTATAAGGATACCTTACATATTCCTTGGGTAAAGTAAGGCACTCAGAATCAGTGCCTAGACCATGCAAGCAAAGCTCAACAAATGTATGCTGCTACTGCTGTCGTGGCTATTATTATTATTATTATTATTATTATTATTATTATTAGGTTTAATTTCTACCACAGCAAATCTTCTAGTATGCACATTTTTTAAAAAGCTGTCCAGGTGATTGGGACTGATAAATCTCTAATTTAACCCAGGGGTTATATTAATTTAACAGAGGAGAAAGTGGTGGCAGAATGGTAACTAGAACCCAGGCTTCTCAGTTCTGTAACATTCTTTCTCTAGCGTTATTTAATAAAACACATTTCATTAAAAAGGAGCAGTAACCCTAAGGATTACTGATGAGTCCTATTTCTCTCCTGGGCAACTGAGAGAATTGAAAATGAAATCAAGAACCATGAATGTTAAGAAAGGTTCTAAGCAAGAGGCAATGTTTATTGCCTTAATGAGCTTATAGGAAATTTTTGAGAAAAAAGATACAGTTTCACTCTAAATGAGTATTTTTTTCTACTCTGAGATTTTGATTTTAACATGCAGATATTTTCCTTCCAGTTCTAACCTTTCTTCATCACAGCTGTTCATAATGTCATTCCTTCAACTGAACTGCGTGTACTATGCTTGTTGACTTTGCCATTTTAAATGTCCTCAAATGATTATACTATGATCTGGCACTGAAACAAAAAGTACTTTGCAAATAAGAAAGGAACAGAAACAGAATGGCAGGGTGCATATCTGGTATTAGTGGAGCAAACATTCATGGTTGGATGAATGACTACACTTCTCTATTTTCTTACAAAACAATAACCAAATGCTTTATGCAACCAAAGGAAGAAAAGTATCTTCAAGATGAAGCTATCTTTGTTTGGTAACTACATAATAGGCAAGATACTGCCTAGCATGCATCAATGTCTGTGAAGGCAGGGGAAACTGCCAAATCTCTTGGAGCAGATGAAAGAAATCTGAAAGCAACAGGAGGCTGGCATGGCAAAATATCACAGTTTGATAGTAGAGTTTAATTTGTTGTTAAAGAAAACAGTGCACCATACAATCAATGGTATCTAACACTCCAGGATAAAATAGGTGAAAAATCAAGCAAGCCAACAGTGGAGATATTTCATTTTGCCTTAAGAAAACACTGATTTGCACTTGGGCAGTTTATGTATATATATATTTTTTCCCAAATATTCTTTATGTCTGGGTACAGGAAGAGTTCAGGGATTACAAAGGCTTATAGCAACATGAGGAAGAGAGAAAAATCTCCCTTTAGCTTCATAATTATTTTAACATTCTACTAGAATTTTGTTTCAAGTAGGTTCATTATCTATGTTGAACCAAATAGTCCCTCTGCCCTCTACATGCTCAAATCTTCTTGAAGAAAAAGCATGTTCCTGGATTCACTGTGCTCACCCCTCTACCACATCCTTGGTTTGATCTGTGCCTTCAGGTTAAGGAGCACAAATTTAGAATAAAGAAAACTGAGTCACAGAGAGATTTGTTTGTTTATAGGGGTAGGTAGTTCTTATTGCTCATTTTAAAGTCCTCAAATTCTTACTTCAACTGTTGTTCCACATGCAGACAGAAATGTAATGTTACCACATGTATTGACGTGTTGTTTCTTGTTACTGCTGAGGAGTACTGCTTTGTATACACACACCAGTTTATTTATCTATTCTGCTGAGGTACACCTAGGCTGTTACCAGTTTGGGGCTATTATGGATAAAACTGCTCCATATGATCTTGTTCAACTCTTCCTGCGGAGTTGTGTTTTTTTTTCTTCTTCTTCTTCTTTTTTTTTTAAGATTTATTTTATTTATTTGCAAGACAGAGTGGAAGACAGAGAGCACAAGCCTGGGGGAGAGGCAGAAAGAGAGGGAGAAGTGATTCCTCACTGAGTAGGGCGCCTGAATGGGGGGCTGGGGACTTCATCCCAGGACCTGGGATCATGACCCGGAGTTGAAGGCAGATGGCTCAACTGACTGAGCCACTCAGGTGACCCTGGAGTTGTGTTTTCATTTCTCTTAGGAAAATGTCTAGTATTGGAACTGATGTACCAAAGGATCTGAGTATGTTTAATTTTATAAGAACCTCCCAGATCCTTTTCTGGAGTAGAGATACCATTTTATACTCCCACAAGCAATGTATGACAGTTCTGACTGTTCCATATACTTGTCACTATTTATCAGTCTTGTCATGTGAATCAGTCATTTGTATTTCCTCTTTGGTAAACAAATGGTTCAAGATTTTGCCAGCTTTTCCATAGGGGCATTTATTTTATTTTCTTACTGATTTGTAAGTTTTTTTTTTTTTTTTAAAGATGTATTTTTGAGAGACAGAAACAGAGTGAACAAGTATGCATGAGCAGGGGGAGGAGCTGAGGGAGATCGCAAGCAGACTCTGCACCTGTTGACTGCAGAGCCTGACACTGAGCTGGATCCCATGACCCTGAGATCACAATGAGCCAAAATCAAAAGTCAGATGTTTACCCAACTGAGCCACCCAGGAGCCCAAGTATTTTTTAATTATAAAATACCTTCTCATTTATGTTAAAAAATATTTTCCTCAGCTTAATCCTTACTTTAAAGCTTTCTTTGTTTCTGTTGATTACTGACATTGCTGTTTTAAGATTAGGAAAAATCTATCATTCCTTTTTTTTGTTTGTTTCTTCCTCTGTCAGAATGAATAAAAAATCTTCCCTACACTTAAAACAGATTTTTCCTTACATTTTATACTTAAACATTTCACAGTTTTTCACTTTAAATTCTGAATACATCTGCGATTTATTTTGGTATTTAGTGTGAACTAAGAATCACTTAAAATTATTTTTATTTGCATATTTAATCATATTCTCACTACTACCTACTGAATATTTTATCTTTTGCTCTCTAATTTGAAAATTTTCCCCTATTAGACTGAATTCCTAGTATATTTGGTTTTTCCTTGCATTTCCTACTTAGTTTCACTCTTATACTATTATTATAATACCTTTATAATAAAACTTTCTGGTTATATGATAAAATTCATCTCATTCTTTAAGTAAAAGGAAAGAGGCTTCTTACCAGATAAATTATAGAACTATTTCAACTGAAGGTTCAAAGTTGTTAAGAATTATATTAAATATTTATATTTATTCCAAAAGAACTAATGCCTTCAGAATATGGAATCTGTGCACAGGGAAATAAGGCATGTTTCCCTTAAGTAATCAATGTTGCTTTTATGTCCCCTAATATAGATTATTTGCAATTTTTTCCATTCTACATTTCTTATAAAAATAGTTCTAATATTTATGGTTTCATTGCTATTTTCAATAAGATCTCTTCTCAGGGTGTTTAAAATTGGAAATGGCCGGTTTAGAGGTAAACTAGGCTTTTTATATATATTTTATCACTGGTCACTTTTCAAATTTACCACTTCTAATAATCTTTCAGTTCTCTTCTCTATGAAACAAACAAACAAAAAAACAGCAAAAAAATTTCTTATGGTCTCTTTTTCAATATGTATAACTCTTTTGAACTCTCTAGTTTTCTTTATTTTAACTGATTAGCCAAAGCAATGATTAAAACAGAAATATTCAGCACAATGGGTGAAAAAGAAAAGAAGTACTGATAGCAGGTTATCTTTTTTTTTTTTTTTTTTTTTTTTTTTATAGCAGTTATCTTTTTCTTGCACCGGACTTTAATGGGAATTTAATTTCGATGCTTGAAAAAAAAAACAGCTGAATATTTTGCCTCTAGTGTCAAACTTACATACTCTTTCAATGAAATAAATCTTATTTAAACATAGCAAGGAAACTAAACATTCCTAGAATGATTGTTGAGTGACCTTCCATATTTTCTCAACTGTACCATCATCTTTCCAATGTGCCTAAGCTAGAAACCCTAAAGAAATTCTTGTTGTATCCTCCCTTCTCATCCCCAACATCTAACTAATCTAAAGTTCTTTAGTTAACTTTAAGTTTATATTCTCTTTCCTATTTTCACTGCCTTGATAGCATTTTAGTCCTTCAACATCTGCTTGAAATACTTCAACTCAATTTATTAAAAGCCAATGAGATTTCTTCAATGGTACAAACCCAAGCATTTAATCTCATGCTTTAAAAATAAAGGTCTTTTACTTCTCAAAAATAAATATCAATCTCCCTCCCATGTCACCGGTGACCTTCATGACTTCATGATTTGGTCTCATTATAGTATAATATGTTTGTCACTCTTATTCAAAAATAAAAATGTACTTTATCTTCCAAGAATCTGTAACTCTGTACTTTGTTCCTCCTGCAAACATTGCCTTTTCTGCCAGGTGCACTCCTATTCATTCTTTCAAACTTAGTTCAGATTTCTTCTTCGAAACACTCAAATAGTTCCTGGCATTTATTTCTTCTATCTACTGGGCAGACATCTGTATTTTAACATTATTTATAATCTGCTAAAATTATGTGTTTTTTCTTTTTCCCCTAGAGAGTATATGCTGCTTAAGGGCAGAAATAATCATCTTTTGTACCTTTAGCTTCTGAGTGAACAATTTTCAGTATTTTTGAAGTTTATTTGAAATAAAGATTAAGTTTACAAGCCAATCAAATAGTAGGTTTCAGTTGATAAGGTGCTTCCTAAACATTAAAGTAAAATCAAGTCCTTTTCTATTCATTTATGGAAAATCAATATGAAATAAGGTTTTGCTTTAAGCATGCATAATTTTTTACATTGGTCTTAAAATGGTCTTAAAAATTTATCACCGTCATTACATTTCTTGTTCTTGTGAAAATGGTAGATGTGCCCATAACCTCAGAAACTGCTAATAACTTTATGCAGGAGAATTCTTTGAAATTTTATTCAAACTGGTTAATTAGAAATCTAGAAAAATTTACACATAATTATATATTACAAATGGGAATACATTTCATCTAATAGTTTCTGAGTAATTACAATGTAATTAGTGACCAGGGAATATTAATGTGACCAGTAGTATAAATACAAATCCATAGGGGCAAAATAATTTTGATTAAAATATCTGGTAATTGAATGTTTAAATGCTGTAAAACTGATTAATCATCAAATAACTTTTTATTTTTTTAACAATAGAAGACAAATTCCTATTTGTGTACACACTGCTTTGTTTTCTGAGACTTTTTGAGATACTTTCTCTTTGGCTTTATATCTTCATTTTATTACAGATACTCTTCACACTCACATTAGAAAAGCTTCACCAGCAACACGCAGAAGAGTAAAGTGTAAATAAAGACTTACTCAATCCCATGATAATGACACACTGAGGCTTTTTCAAAAGGTAAACCCTGAAGTTTCCGAGGACTAAGTTCCGGTGTCAGAACAAAAGTCTTTTCCCTAAAACAAAAAGTTTTTCATTTGTATTTAAAGTTTATTTAGTGACAAAGAGAAAGTCCAAGAAAGTATCTAAAAAACAAAATCTGGCTTCCTTCTTTTTAAGTGAATCTTACATGGGAAAGAAATGATGTAACATTAGAAAGTAGAAGAAGGAAATCAAACAAGGTTAAGCATAAGTGGGTTTTGTCACATATTTGCTGTGCCTCAAGTTTCTGAAGTTACAATGTTATTTATTTCACAAAACTATTCTGAGAAATGGATAATGAGTGAAAAATGATTTGTAGTGGAAATTCAAGAAGCATTATTCCTGAAGGATTTTTCTTTTTTCTTGGTGTAATGAACTAATGTTTATACATTTAGTTCTTTTTTTTGCAGGGGAATAAATTAAAGTCAATTCAAATCTTTTAGTACCAAAGGTATTTACTTCCTACTAGAACACATGAGAGATCCAGATTTTTCTTTGCCTAGGAATGTAGTCATCTTGACACCTACTTTGAGAGTTAGCAACCTGTTAAATATCAAAGGATATAGAGACTGCTGACTTCAGTGTTCTGCTTTTGAAGTAGGTTTCCAATCAGCAGGTATGATAACTAATCATATAGTGGTGAGCTTACATAAAATATTCATGCTCAATCTCTTTTACACCCAGATCCACAGGGGTATATCAAAATCTCAGGAAGAAAAAGTTCACTGCAATTAGGTTAGGCTCTCCTGGTTATTCTAAGAGATGCCCACTCCCCACAACCCCTAGTTTTCTCTCCCTGAGTTGAAAGTCACTGTTCCAATGCACTGGATCATGTTCCTGAAACTCAGGACAGGGGAGATGGGAATGGAAGAATAATGTAACAGCGGCCTTTACATAGTTAATAGAATGAAATACCAGGGGTCTGAATTCAGAAGACTTGGAAATGGTATATAGAAAGGCAACAGATAGTATAGTTCCATGAATAAATGTGCTTTCACAATTTTTCCCCTATGGCTTTAATAATGAAAACTGCCCACTTGCCACTGAAAATTATCAAGGGTACTATAATAAGCATTTGAAATTATTACATTTTAATATAAGGCATGTGCTAAGTATGAATCCTAAAAATATATATATATTCTAATTCATCCATTTAAGGTGTTCCACAAAAAATAATAGTAATTAACTGCAATGACTCCAGTATTTTGATGACTCACTATTAAAGTGAATAATTTCCTAATATAAAATGATTTAGGCACCTAGCATTTCACTTCTTTCTTTTAGCATACTGCATCCATTTCTAATTTCAACCCTCTCTGCAACTTTATGTATTTTTCTTTAATTTTACTCACACCTGTTCTTTCTAAAATGTTTTAATAAATATGTCTTTTGTCACTGCTTAATATTTCTTTGATATACACATAGGAGTCATGTCTGCATTCTTTTTAATATTCCAATAGCTACTTGTATAGGTAGACATTGTAATAAGAGTCCATAGGTTCTTGATTTATTGTTAGGAAAGCTCATTCTTCAACTTCAATGCTAATAGAAGATTATTAGATAATGATGTCATTCTTTACTAAGGAACTATATCAAATTTTCCTAAATAAATTACCTGTAAATTACAGAAAAAATCGTATCTCCCCTACAGATATCTTCCCTAACATTGCACCTAGAAAGACATTCTGTTCAAAATGTCTATATAATTCAGTTTTGGCAAATCTACTCAACTTTGTCACTTCACACTTAATGATCTGGGAGGACAATAATCCAATAGCTAAATAGGTGAAAAATGTTTATATACTTCTTCATGCTCCAGATTACCATAAAAAAATATTACAGATCTCTCAAAGCTATCAGGAAAGAAAAATTACACAACTTGTATGTCATTAAGATTATTAAGTCATTAAAATCCAGAAATCCAGAATTATGAAGAGCCTCAAATTTTCAAAGGTGTTCCTTCTCTCTCTCTTTAGTGAACAGCACATGAAGGCAATATGCTTGCTCCAGGATTATCTTTGAGATACAACTGCCTTTAAATAAATCCCTTCCAAAGTTTACCCTTAAAATCAGTATTTTCCAAAACAAGTTTTGTAGAAGAGATTAAAATGAATTATAATTTTTAAGGTCCTCTGGGAGGTCTTCAAAATGATGGATTAACAATTAAGATATAGATTAACAAAATAATAGATTAACAATTACGATGATATATATAGTGAACAAATGATTCAATCTCACAAGTAACTGACATCACAAATTTTACCTGTAATTAAAGCAACTTTAGCAATATCTCATATTTATTAACTAGTAACTTAGTGAAAGTTGTCTTGGAAGTCAAATTAGTAGTAAACTATTCATATTCATACCGAGTTCTTACTCGGTAATATTATAGTTTCAAAAACATTTCTATACTTTAATGTTCTCTTCAGTTGAAAGGCTGTGCTTTTTGCTAATATTAGGCATGACTGACAATGTCATGACAGGTAAAGGCAAAATCAAAACTAGAGAATAACACAGAAAAAAGAATTAAAAATATTTTGCAAGTCAAATTATATATATTTTTTTAAACAACACTGTCCTTTGTATACAAAGTAGAAGCTACTGACTTCTATAGGGAATAAACTGAGGTTGCTCTTATTGCCTTTGTTTTCTTTATATTCAATACCACAAAAAAATAGGACATTGGGTAAGGTAAAATGTGAGTAAAATTAAGTCAAATGATAAGCATTGGGATCAAACTTGTGAATTTTGCCCAAGTAGCATAGGGCATCAATTAACTAAAGAAATGAAATGCAATGTGTTTTAAAATTATTTTTAAAAAATTGGCAACTAAAAGTTTATAACTTACCCCTTTTGAATCTGTAAAGGCTGAAGATCTCCAATTGGTAATCCATCTGAAGTAAAGAATTTCAGTAATTCTTTAGCATCCAATAATGTGATCGAGTCCCGTGGCCCTTCTTTGTGGCCCAGCAACTGCTCAGATGAACGAGGTAATGAACCAGTTCTGAGAAAATAATGTTATCTAGATTATTAAAAGTGGATTAGAATTCATCATAGTCAGGAAAAGGTGATATGAGCAGAAACCAAAACAAAGAAAACTACAGAACTATATATTTAGGAAAGAAAATAAAGTAAAATCTTTGTGAACCATTTAGTGTAAAAGTATATTTTTAAAAATGTAGGTCACAATGAAACTTATAGTTAACCATGTCAATAATGCTACTACTTAACTAAAATAAACATAATTATATTCTTTATAAAAGATGGCATGAGAAATGAGGAGCACCTGGGTGGCTCAGTCCATTGAACATCCAACTCTTGATTTCGGCTCAGGTCATGATCTCAGGGTCATGGGATCAAAACTCCTAGTTGGGTTCTGCACTGAGTGGGGAGTCTGCTTGAGATTCTCTCTCTCTCTCTCTCTCTCTCAACTCCTCCTCTTCCTCCTCTGCCTCTCCCCCTGCTCTCTTTCTAAAATAAGCAAATCTTCAAGAAAAGATAAATGATGGCATGATTATTTAGTAGTGTGAAGTTATCAATTCTATAAAGTTTAAATCTAGAGGGTGCCTAGGTGGCCCAGTTGGTTAAGTGTTTGCCTTCAGCTCAGGTCATCATCTCAGGGTCCTGGGATCAAGCGCCACTTCAGGTTCCTGGCTCAGCGGGGAATCTGCTTCTCCCTTTCCCTCTGCACCTCCCCCTCAACTCCTGCTCTCTTTTTCAAATAAATAAATAAAATCTTAAAAAATATTTTAAATCTAAATGTTTTTCTATGTTCTGAAACCCCATAATCTCAAATTTTGATGGTAGAGACTGAATGTTCCAATTTTCTATGGGCTTGAGAGATTACTTGAAGCACAACCATGAAATGAGACAGTAATCAGAAATCTGTTCAAGGTGTCTCCTAGCCATTATTATAACATTATGAATAAGTACTGAATCATTATTATACCTGAAATAGATACAGGAGTTTATACTTCTCAAACTACTTTACATAAAATATGTTCTTAATTCTCACAAATTTCCCTGACAGACAGAACACATCTTATCTCAAAATGAACACCTGAAAATAAGTACTTTCTTTTGCCTTCGTGGATGTATCTTGCAAGAAGTTACTATGGCCGAGTTCAAAGAGGGTGTTGCCTGTGTTCTTCTCTAGGATTTTGATGGAATCTTGTCTCACATTTAGATCTTTCATCCATTTTGAGTTTATCTTTGTGTATGGTGAAAGAGAGTGGTCGCCCCGATGTTTATAGCAGCAATGGCCACGATAGCCAAACTGTGGAAGGAGCCTCGGTGTCCAACAAAAGATGAATGGATAAAGAAGATGTGGTTTATGTATACAATGGAATATTCCTCAGCTATTAGAAATGACAAATACCCACCATTTGCTTCAACGTGGATGGAACTGGAGGGTATTATGCTGAGTGAAGTAAGTCAGTCGGAGAAGGACAAACATTTATATGTTCTCATTCATTTGGGGAATATAAATAATAGTGAAAGGGAATATAAGGGAAGGGAGAAGAAATGTGTGGGAAATATCAGAAAGGGAGACAGAACGTAAAGACTGCTGACTCTGGGAAGCGAACTGGGGGTGGTGGAGGGGGAGGAGGGCGGGGGGTGGGAGTGAATGGGTGACGGGCACTGGGGGTTATTCTGTATGTTAGTAAATTGAACACCAATAAAAATAAATTTAAAAAAAAAGGAATAAAAAGGATAGCATAGGGAATATAAAAAAAAAAAAAAAGATAAGTACTTTCTAAAGTGAAAGTTAGCATACCAAACCTAGAAAAGAATCCTTATTACTAATTTTCAGATAAAGATACTAACACACATTAGTTTGCATTACAAGCCCAGGGTGACACAGTCATTTAAAATGATAGTCAGAACTAGACTGACTCTGAATTAAGTACTATTCCTACACTCTCACTCTATAAACCTAAAAAGCTCACAGGAAGTTTAAAAACCAGAAAAAGGAAAAAAACTTAGTTTCAGAGAATGGTAGCAGTTTTATCAAGCACTGAGTCACAGACCATGCTATTGCTCTATCATCAAAGCATAAATAAAATCTTCTGAAACCTCCACAGGAAATTAACTTCATGACTTTATATTAATTCAGCTATCTCCCAATTATCACTCCAATCAAGAATATTTAATTACCAATATATTGGTGATTGTATGATTAAAGTGTTGACATTATGGACTTAGACTTCTATTTCTATACATTAAAGATCAATAATATACCAACAATGTGCCCCTTCTTCCTCCTATCCCCTTTATTTTTAAGCTGAAAACATAAACCTAATAAAAACAAACAAGAAAATATTCAAATATTTTCTCTGAATTCCATACTCCAAGAGAGTAGGAACTACATTATGAGTTTAACCTAAATTTCTACATAGCTATTCTCTAATTATGACTCACAAATGTTTCTTAATGAATATTAATCCCAATCATTTTATAGGCTAGATTTGGGATGTTTATAATTTGCATTTATATAGCCCCGAACACAAAGATATCTGAGCAATTTAAAAGCCCAGTTTGTGATAAATTGTACCATCAAGATATGTCTTAGGCTAAAATCAATCAATAAAATAATAGTGCTTTATTTTGTCTAGTGTTTTCAAGGTTACAAAGTACTTTTTCATATATAATCTCATTAAACATTGATAAACTTTAAGTAGAACTGGGATTGTTATCCCCATCTTAGAGATGAGGCAACAAAGTCACACATGTGAGTTAGCCCAAAACCAAATTCTTATGACTTCTGAATTTCACTATGTAAAGAACCTTTAATTCTCCAGTTAAGCTTATTTTAACACAATACAAATTCTGTAAATATGCAAAGTAACTTTTGTTCCCAACCAAAAATTCAGTAGTATCTCCCCGTATTGTTACACTCTCACAAGTATTTGAGTATTGACTTTGCAAATACCATTGGGAGTTACTAAAATGAGTTCACTGATGATAATGTATAGACTCATAATCACTGTATGTAATTTAGTATGAAGGTATGAGGTTAAGGACAGTGAAAGGAGATATACCAAGGTAGAATGAGGTAAAAAAAAAAAAGGTGTAATAAAATAAGCTTCATGAAAAGAAGTAATGTTATAGTCCTTGGGTGCTTAATGAAGAAAGAGAACACTGAGCTGCAACATTTATAAAATACTTAAGAGAAAGGTGATATTTGATCTAGACCTTGAATGACAAACAAGCCTCTGGTTCAAGATGATGGTGCATTAAACATACATATTAACCTCTCCACTCAAATAAATGGAAATCACAATGATGAAGTACCAGACACTAAATTCATAAGAAGGTTGAAAAATGAAAGATGAAAAAAATGGTGGAACAAACAAAAGGGATAAACTAGAGCAAGTGCATAAATGAGAGCTAGAGAGAGAAACTTACAAAAAAATGTGGAATCTGTCTTCTATCCTACAAAGCCACAATGAGACTCTACGCTTGGGCTGAGTGGCAAGGGGCAGAAATCAGGCAATGTATTTTAAGAACCCTACTAGAACAGTTGTTTAAGTATCACCCTCCCACACCCTTCCTTATCCCCACAATTTTATCTCTAAGTGAAAATAGAGAAACCACTCTCTGAAGATCCAGAACTAGATGCCTGTCCTAGCCTCAGTGGTGATGCCCCCAGAACAAAACCCCATTATTTCAGTCTTGAGTGAAGGACTAAGGCTGCTGGCCTTCTGATACCCCCAGAGGTACCCCAAAGTGAAGTCTACCAGGTATGCTCCACCCTGCATCTCCCTGCCCACAACATTCAGAAGACAACAGGCGGGAAACAGGACTACATATATGGAGAGAAAATAAACATCAACTACCTATATAAAGCAACTTCATAATAAATTCTGACCCAGTAACAATCAAGGACCACCAGACATTGGAGGAAAGCTACACATACGAGGAAAACAGCAAAGGAACAAACAGAACAGATCCAAGGATAATGAGATCATCTAAGGAACAGATAAAGTAAGTTAAAAGAAGATTCCAATTAACATCTTTTTAGTATCTTCCAAATTCTCATTGTTAATAAAAGAAGAGATTGCTAATGAAAAAAAAAGAGTTGAGAACACAAAGGAATTATTAGGAATTTAAAATACGACTAACAAAAAACTAAAAGAAGAAAGCATGGGTCAAAAAAAAAAAAAAAATCCCAACTATAGGAGTGCTGACAATATGGACTCCATCTTTGGTCCTCCATCTCCTTCATGTAATGAACTCTCTCAGGACTATGTTCCAGGCCCCTTGGGGGCTAATGCATGCCCTGACCACGTGAAAAGGCTTGTTCTGATCTTCCCTAAAGTTGTTTAGGTAACTAGCAGAGATAGCTTAGTTTCTTTCCCTTTCTCCTCTCTAACAAACAGATGGCTCCAACCAGGTGGGTTAAATCCTTTGACCTCACTACAATGACCTATGCCCATCCCCTCGCTGTATAAAAACTGTGGATTAAGGTCTGAATTTTGTGGAGAATAGCTGCACAGTGCTGGACTGTCATGCGCCTGAAGCACCATCAGTAAATTACTCTGAATGTATGTAATGTAGAAGGTATGTAATGGCCTGCTTCTTTTTTTCCATCCTCAAGTGCCTTCTCAGTTTGGAGGATACTTTACTGTCTTCCCTCCACCTTCTAATACCCAAAACATAGAGCAGTAAAGGTAGCCTGGAAAGGCATTCACTAAAATGTTAACTATGATTATGTAGGGATCCCTGGGTGGCTCAGCAGTTTAGCGCCTGCCTTTGGCCCAGGGCGCAATCCTGGAGTCCCGGGATCAAGTCCCACATCGGGCTCCAAGCATGGTGCCTGCTTCTCCCTCCTCCTGTGTCTCTGCCTCTCTCTCTCTTTCTCTGTGTCTATCATGAATAAATAAATCTTAAAAAAAAAAAAAAACTATGATTATGTACACACAGAAAGTACAAGTAGACACTAGGGAAGAACAGCATGTTCTCAACATCCTACTCTGTAACGCTCCATCTACCTGTCTACTTAGAATACGCATATGTTCCTTTAATAAAGAAAAAATCATTTCCTAATAAAACTAGAAAATACTTATATTTCATAAACACAATGTAAAGATTAAGAAAAAAAATCCATTTAAAAAATACTAAGCTATTTAAATATTACCTCATTTTTTGCTTAGCTTTTTCAAAACTTTCCAAATTTTGAAGAACATGCCTTTCTGGCCATTCCAGAGCATTGGTTTCCATTAGATTTGAAGAAGTAGATTCCACTGAACTGGCATCTAAAGTGAAAGAAACCTACATAAGTACTAAAAATTATTAACATTGAATTTTCTACATGAAAACATATATATCTATATATAGGTATAGATAGATATAGATATAGATATAGATATAGATATAGATATAGATATAAAGCCGTGTTGGATTAACTACACAGTACTTACCTCAGGCACTTATTAAGGATATATCTGATGGCCCAAACAATGCAAAATGCCATTAAAAAGGTTTTTGGAAATGAAAAAAAAAAAAAAGTCAAACGTTATTTTACTGTCTCTTCATAAGCTATGAGCTAGAATTCAGAAAATGAATTAGCTCTATGAGGACTCCTGTGGAATAAAAGCATAATTTGCCTGTTTTTTTTGTGAAATTAGTTCTAAATGAAAAGGAGGCAACTCTATGGAAAATATATTAGATATACTATGTGATTTTCACACCAGAAACAGGAATTAGCAGCATTATCCAGAAAAGTTCTTATTTCTAAAAGAGATTACTTCATTCTCAAAAGTACAATAATGCAAAAAACACAGGATATTCTGAGATAAAGGTTTTCACTTTAGAAAGAATTTTCACTTATCCATTAATGTAATAAGATGCCTTAACATACACAACTTCATTAAATGTTATTTCACTACTAGTAAAATATTTTATATCACAGTGTGCTTATCCTTCTAGCAATGAACTGAGATTGCTAATAACACTTCAATCTTTATCAAAAACATAAAGGGACAGCTTCCATTTGCATTATAAATTATTAGTACATCCAAACTAATTTTAACACTGTCAAAATTATTGTCCTACTTCCAAACCTATCTGGTTGAATTGAATTCCAAACCTATCTGGTTTACTATCACTGTGAACTCTTACACACTATTCTAATAGAGTAACTGAAAATTACTGGACATTAGTTGTTTGACTAACCATCAATTCTGACAAAAATACCCATTTTATTCTTTGGATTCTTACAAAATGATGATTTGATAAGGGAATTTTTATACAAAAAAGAAACAACTGAAACATAAATGAAAACTGAAGCCAACTGCATGTTATTTTCCCTTTATTCATTAAACTATTTAACTTTGAATATTAAAATATCTTTAATGACAATATTGGATTGCCCCCACCAAACACCATCCAAATATACCACACTTCCCATTTCTTAAATAAGGATAGTGAAATACTATTTTATACAGCAACAGCTTTATAATAATCTACTGTTTAATGTTGACATGGCTTTCTACTAAATGTATAAAGCAAATATCATTAGCAGATCTGAGCAATTACTTGCTGAGAACTCACAAGTCATGTTAAATAAAAATAAATATTAATTGTTCCTAAATATTACAATATAATTAATTATTAATGTTGACTATACAATTTATATAAGTATAAATGACATAGGCTAAATATTAAGGAATGGATGGAGACATGCACATGTACTTTTGGGGAATAATTTAATACAATTCTTACAGTAAAGTAAGACAATATTTTATTTATGTGGCAATCAGGACACCATGTTTACGATGAAAAAGCACAAAAAGGGCCTCTTTTTTGTTCTTGGAGAAACCAAGAACACTGCTTTAAAAAAAAAGTCTTACTTTATAGGAGAAACAAAGAAATGAAAATGATACAATAAGGAAATAGGGGCTCAAAACCTCCCCTACACAAATCACAGTAAACAAAAAGGAAGTAATATTGCAGATGATAATATGTAGATAGTAATATAGGCCATCATAGCCTTATGTACATAAATATGAATAAATCACAAAGAAAACTTATATTGTAATTGGCATATTCTGTTTAATAAAGTAAGAATTATAAGTACATACCAGAAGATTCTTATTAAAATACTTAAAATAAAACTGCGATCTTATAAAATTACCTAGAAAACTCATTTGTGCAGTGTGCTTATGTACCCCAATGGTCTGAGGTAAAAGGAGACAGTTACTATATTTTGAGTCCAGATATCTCATTTGACACTGTGAAAGTTTTTAGCAACTATGTGGCAATGGATATATGAAATGGTTATATCAAGACATTTTTTTCATGCTGATTTTCATGTTACCCATGCTAGAGTTTCTACAAAAAAAAAAAAAAAATCAATAATCCTGATGGTGAGCAATAATTCCTGATGAGTGTGGTTGTTAAATAATGGGACTGGCATTGTTGCTTCTTTTGCTGTGTGTTTTGCATTTACTTACTTACTTATTTATTTTTTAAGATTTTTATTTATTTATTCATAGAGACACAGAGAGAGAGAGAGGCAGAGACACAGGCAGAGGGAGAAGGAGGCTCTATGCAGGGAGCCCGACGTGGTACTCAATCCTGGGCCCCCAGGATCACACCCCAGGCTGCAGGTGGCGCTAAACCGCTGCACCACAGGGGCTGCCCTGTATTTTGCATTTAGATGTATTTATTCAAACAAAAGCTACAAAGGATGTTAAAGATCACAACTTCATTCCTGGAAGTCATCTCAAATTTCACTTCAGGCTCTAAAAAATCTTCAAGGTTTCTTTCATTTGTTCAACATGACTTTTGGGAGGAATGAACTCCTATGTGCCAGGTACAGTACTCTAGGGCAATGGAGAGTAGGCATCACTCTTTACTCTCAGAGAACATATGATTCAGAGTGAAGACAAATAGTTAACAAATAATTACATCTATAGTATATAACTTAAAATGTGAAAAATAATTTAAAGAAAGATACAGAAAATGAGTACAACAGGAAACAATTTAAACTGAGGAAGGTCTGGGAAAAAAAGCTTCTTTGAGGAAGTAGCATTTAAGTCAAGATATGAAGAATGCCTGTTAATCAGGTAATGATTGGGAGAAAAGTATTCCAGAAAGAGGATCCTCTGTGTATAAAGTTCCTGAGGTAAAAAGGGATGTGACGTGCTCAAGGAACGGAAAGACTCTCTGTGCCACCAAGGAAACAGAAATGTGGCAATGGAGAAGGTTAGAATCAGACATCAGTTAGGGTTTTTGTAAGCCATATTAAGGATGACATATTCTATGTACAATGGAAAGCAATGACAAAGGTTTGAGGAAAGGAGTGATATAATCTGATTTATATTTTAAAATGAACACCCCTGTAAACAGAGTGTGTTAACAGTGTCCTAGGACTTGACTTCGTACGGGTAACTGTGAGATAAATTTCCATACTTACAGAAAAACTCTGTGTAATGACTTCAACCCTTCCTATCTTCCAACTATTATCTCCTCCACAAGTCCTCTGAGTAAGCCAACTTCTCTCTGGATCTCAGTTTGTTGCCTTCATGACTCTGGGTATAGGTATGGAACTTCTCCCTGGAAAATGTGTTCTCCACTCAACCTAGATCCTATGTATCACTCAAGACCTACAACAGAGTCCCTTCACTCCTAACAACGTGTTCTGTGACTATCCTACCCTACTTATATTCCTCTCCTTTAAATTCACATTCATTTATTTAAAAACAAACATATAGGGCAGCCCAGGTGGCTCAGTGGTTTAGTGCCACTTTCAGCCTGGGGCGTGATCCTGGAGACCTGGGATTGAGTCCCATGTCAGGTTCCCTGCATGGAGCCTGCTTCTTCCTCTACCTGTGCCTCTGCTTCTCTCTCTCTCTCTTTCTCTCTCTCATGAATAAATAAAATATTTTTAAAATAAATAAAAATAAAAACAAACATATAGCACTTCATACCAAGTGACTTTCTAAGCAATTTATAAATAATTCCTTTAATCCTTGTAACAACCTATGCCATCTCTAATTTAAAGATTAAAAAAAGCTTGAGGCTCAGAGAGGTTAGAAAACTTGCCCAAGGTCACACAGCAGGTAAGCTGCAGGGCCACATCCAGCCTTGTTAGTCTGGATCCAGAGTCCATGCTGCAAACAAGAAACTGTGTCTCTCATTTATTGAATACATTTCCCATTTACAAGAAACTTTACACTGTCTCTAACACCTGTCAGATTACTCTGTACTGTTAACTGAACTTTCTTACTGATATGTCATGATGATGATAATGATAATACAAATAACAGCTAACGGCTCTTCGGCATTTATTATGTTCTCACATACGTCAGCTCATCTAATCTTCACAATAACCCTAGTGAGTGGGTAATAGTATTAAGGCCATTTTAAACACGAGGAGGCGAAGGCATAGAGAGAGAGAATAACTGCCCAAAGACATTTGGCTAACAAGTGACAAAACTCAGATTAGAGCCCTGGCACTTGAGCTCCAGAGCCTGGGCTCTTGAAATGGCTCTGTGTTCTATTTTATTTTGCTTCTGAAATCGATCATAAGCCTGCTGAAAGTCAGGGATCCAAATTTTTACTTCTTTGTTTATCTTTATGGTGTCAAACAGAGAAAGGCTTTCAACAGACATTACTGTTTACTTGATTCTTTGGTCATTTTCTTATCAACTTATAGAATAAAAATGATTCTCCTGGAATAAAAACAAAAAATTACCCTGTACTTTTAAAATGCCAGGCAAAAAAAATAAATAAATAAAAATAAAAATAAATAAATAAAATAAAAAAAAATAAATAAAATGCCAGGCAATAATCAAATGCTTTCTTGTTAGATTCTGTAAAGCTTCATTGTATTCAAATATATCACAAGAATAGGAACCGAGAAAATAGAAATGCAAGTTAATATAGAAATGATTTCCTGCTCCTTCAGTGGAGTTTGCTGACTGTTCCTGCTATAATGTATGGCAAATGTGGAGCATCTTATTGTAGGTAGTTTTAATAATCATAAACTTACGTGTAGGTTCTACTGTTCTCATCTTATGAAAACATAGCTTTATAAAAATCCACCTATCTAGCAGCTTAGTAAAAGTAGTAAGAGGAATCACCTTAAAATGATTCTCCCTCTGCTCAAAAACAATAATATTAAACATGCTTAATGAAAGAAGTTTTTAGTTTAAATGGTGAGAAATAGTTCATCAAATACATACACATACTTGTATAAACAAATACATATATCACTGTTTAAATGTATAAAATATTTTTGATCACCATTTTATTGGTTTTAATAAGAAATGTCATAAATGCCATACGTACAAAAAGAATCCATATTTAAACTAACAAAAAACTTACCATTTAACATATTGGAGGTTTTAATTTTGTCTGTCTTTATTGGAATTGTTTTAGGAATAACAGCATCAAAATGCTCTAAAAAGGATTCCCTTGTGAGTATCAATAGACTTTTGAATTCATCAACAGAAACTGCTTCAGGCTGCTTTGCCAACTTTCTCCTTTCTGTAAGACAACAAAAACGATTAGCCATATGACTATTATTCTAAAGACTCTCACGAAATGCCTCTACTACCCTTTTAGGAGAAATATTTTCAAAAGTAAAATAGGTGAATTTCTCCAGCACATCAGCATTCCTATTGCTGTAGGCCTGTTTTCATTTTAACCCCATTTGTAGGTAATGATAGAATTTCCAGTTATGTGAGATAAACAAAAATAGAGTAATCTGTTAACACCAAGAGGTGAAAAATGGTAAAGGGGAGTTTGCAAGTTTTTAGGATATACTGCAGAGCACTAAGAATGTTGGTGTTTATGTGAAAATAACACCTGTAAGACTTTCAGTTAAATGTGGTAGTTGGGACACTTCCACCTTTTTCTTCTCCTTCCCCAAACCTACACTCACAGCAAGGAATTAAGAAAAGGAAAAGAAAAGCAGAAACAATAAATAATGACAGTTTGAGAGTGGTAACTGAGCTGCTACAGCAGAGGAAGGGTCATCTGGGAGCCTGCAGAGGTGCTACTGTGAGGCATTAGGAAGATGATGGTGAGGTCCAGGCTAACGCAGGACTGGAGGCATAGGGAAGAAGCAGTCAGAAGTAAAGGTCTTCACCGTACCCTCAACCCCTCACAGCCAGGAGACTCTGTTCTCATTTTTTTTTTTTTTTCCTGGGGGAGAAGCAAGAAAGAAGTCCTAGCCCATTGAGCATCAGGCACACTGAAAGGTAACACTGAGGCTCGGGTTAAAACTGAGGGACTAACAAGAAGTGTTCATACTGAAAGGTCTGACTCCAAGCCCCATAGCCAGAAAGCTAGCAGCTACAAAAGCTCCACTAGAACGATTAAAGGATTCCCCTTCTGAAACACTGAATGCCCCTGGAAAAAAAAGAGCTTGACCCTGATATTGAAGTGGAGGTGTAGGGATAGGAGCTCTCAACCAAAATGATGACCTGTCACTCGACATCTTTACGGTGTAGATTACCAGACAGTATATTAGAGAAGGGTATGTAAAGCTTCCCATTTAAAAGTGTACAGACAGAAACATAGTAATTCAAAGGGCACCTGCACCTCAATGTTTATAGCAGCAATGTCCACAATAGCCAAAATATGGGAAGAGCCTAGATGTCTATTGACAGATGAATGGACAGATAAAGAAGATGTGGTCTGTATAGACAATGGAATATTACTCACTCATCAGAAAGAATGAAATCTTGCCATTTGCAATGACATTTATGGAATTAGAGGGTATCATACTAAGTGAAATAAGTTAATCAGAGAACGACAAATATATGACTTCCCTCACATGTGGAATGTAAGAAACAAAACAGATGAACATAGGGGAAGGGAAGGAAAAATAAATAAGATAAAAACAGAGAGGGAGGCAAACCATAAAAGACTTCAACTCTAGGGAACAAATTGAGGGTTGCTGGAGGGGAGGTGGGGGGGATGGGGTAACTGGGTGATGGACATTAAGGGGGGGCACTTGACATAATGAGCACTGGGTGTTAAATGCAACTGACGAATCACGAAATCCTACCCCGAAACTATAATACAGTATATGTTAACTACATGGAATTTAAGTAAAGAATAAAAAAAAAAGGTATTGGGGAAAGAGGGACTCTGCATTTCCATGGTCTTATGCTTACACATGTAAGGAAGGACTTTGATCCAGCAACAGTTCTAGATCCTGTCTCCCTCGCATCACTCACAGAGCTAGTCTGGAGTAGAAACAAGGCATGCTCTGATCAGATCCTTCTCTCCAACTATCCTCCGAGCTGGCAAGTCCTCAGGATGCATGCTCCCTACCATATGGTAAAGGCCCTGCCCCCATTGGGTTGATATGTATTTGTCCAGTTCTTCACTCAAGGAGGTTAGCTCAACTGGCCATAGATCTAAAATGTCATATCCTTCAATACAGCTTTTATTTTTTATTTATCTCCATCAGTGTTTCTTAGGTTTATTTCTCAATTGGTTCCAACTTTAGGAGAGTAAAGAGGGGTTTATTTGTTGAGACTCTCAAATCAGAAAAGTCCAAAATGAAAAAGAGAAATAAAGCAAGCGAAAGGAAAAAGAAGCCCAGCAGAAACAAACAAAAAACCTGCAGGGAACAAAAGCAAGTTTGCTATAATTAATATTCTCAGAGAACTAAGAGAAGATAATACACCCCATGAAACAAGTACAGGATCCTTAAATAAAAGAAAGTACAGGATCCTTAAATAAAAGAACAGTTGATGAACAAGAAGAGACTTTTAAAAATTAAGCCCATGAGAGCTCAAATGTTAAACATTCCATAAAAGGGCTTAAAAAAAAAAAAAATGCAGGCAGCCCCAGTGGCTCAGCAGATAGTGCCGCCTTCAGTCCAGGGCCTGATCCTGGAGACCTGGGATCGAGTCCCACATCGGCCTCCCTGCATGGAACCTGCTTCTCCATCTGCCTGTGTCTCTGCCTCTCTCTCCCTCTCTCTCTCTCTGTCTCTCATGAATAAATAAATAAAATCTATTTATCAAGATATTGCCCAGAAACTAGAACAAAAAGAAAACAATATGGAAATAGGAAAGAAAATTTGGTATTCTGTTCAGGTATTTTTATATGCTTAACAAAAGTTCTAAAAAGGAAAAAAAAAAAAAAAACAGGAAAGAAACAAAATTATTAAAGATAAAAGTTTTCAGATTTAAGAATGTGAATCTTCTATTGAAATGGCTCATCAAATACATAGCTTAATAAATATAGGGCAGAGAAAGAGAATGGAAAATACATACACAGCACGATTCAGAGTAAAGCTTCTGGAGATAAAACATTCCAGAAAGGGGTAAAAACAAGCCAAAAATAAAACACTACAAAGGATAAGAATAGTATTACATTTCTCAATAGGAACACAGTCACACAGAAGATAATAAAGCAATGTCTTCAAAATTCTGAAGGTAGATGATTTTCAACCTAGGATTCTTCACAATCTATCAATCAAGTAAAGATATTTTCAGATACGCAAGAGCTTAAAAAAATTCATGCTCCACAAAGTTTAACTCAAGTAGTTACTGAAATATATGCTCCAACCAAGTTAGAGAGTAATCCAAGGAGGAGGGAGAACAGGGGTCTAGAAAAAAGGAGACTCCAAAAGAAGAGAAGAAAGAGAAGTCTCAAATGTTCTGCTATCAGAACAAAATATTGAACACTCTGAAAAAAAAATAAAGAGAAATAAAAAGAACTGCTGTCTTTGAACATACAATGAATTTAATGGGAAGTATGTAGAAAAATGTTGGGGCCTCTGGAAAAACATAATAATATTTTGCCTGTATGGAAGAATGGGCAAATTAAAAATGATTATCAACCATAAGAAAAACAAAGATTATACAAGAGAGGTGATATTATATATATATATATATATATATATAGAGAGAGAGAGAGAGAGAGAGAGAGAGAGAGAGAGAGAGAGATGGATAACAATGTTAAAACTAACCACTGATTTTGCCAAAATTCAAGACTTCACTGTAAAGGGTGGAAAGGGAGAGTGAAGATGATATGAGAAAACTGAGTCTTAATCTTCCATAGATAGATGCTAAGATAATGTCTTCAACTGGCAAATTAAGAAACAGCAGCATTCAGATACTATTAACAGAACTGGAGGAAATGTTAAGAAAACCAGCCAAACAGCTGCAGGTAGCTGCTGCAGAGAGAGGCTGAAAGATGGAGAGGAGACAGTAGGGTACTGCTAGTGTCCACATCAAGTTTGTCAATACCATTTGCATCTTAAACTAGACCCATGTATTATTTTAATAAAAGTATGACATTTTTAAAACACTTCTGGACTAATAACATGAGTAAATAAAATAGTAAATTGTAAATGCATAGAGAATTCAATTCGACATTTATTATGTATTGTATACAAAGCACTGTGTTGTGCCCTTAGGCACTGAGAATTAGAGCCCATTACTACATGAGGGCAATACATAAATATTGCAAGAGAGTAGACTGAGAAGAAAGCAGCCAGCCTAGAGGTCCTACTTTGGAACATCAGTTTTACGACAATGCCTCTGCAAAATCCCACCTTCCCAGTGTGGATATTGGTAGGGTCATTCCAGTTGTGATCCAAGATAAGTAACACATGGTTCCTGCACTCAAGAACATTAGTAATGGTAAAGCAAGATTGTAAAATATACTGTTGTTATTACAAGTGAGAAAATAAAAAGCAGTGAAGCTTTTTATGTGAAGCACAATCTGCTGGGTGCCATTCTAAAACAAAAAGTTATCAATGATTTGTTTTTATCTGAACGACGCACAATAGGTAATGTGCTTTAGAACTTAGCTCTACACTTTTATTAATGTTAAAAATAAACAAATCATGAACCTAACTCATGCTTATTAAAACAGCCAACTATATTACAACATTGGGCTATCTGGAGAGTGGAGTAAGACTTCCTCCTGGCCCTGATGTCAGAAAAAGAAATAGGGAATAGATGAAGTTTAACAGGGTTATGAACGAATAATTCACTGAGGCAAAAAATAATCTATAAATAAATGAGTTTGCACATGGTGGCAAAATTCTGGGAGACAAATATTGGACTAAAGTCTAAAAATGAATCAGCAAAAGAATGCTATTCCTGAGAAAGCTAGCAAGAACTTAGCATTTATTAAAGAAAAATATAGAGGAGAATATCTAAAAGTACCAGAGACTGAGTGTCAATCAGGTTTGTATTAGGTTCTATAAATTTAAAAAAGATGTGGGATGGGCAGCTCTTGTGGCCTAGCGGTTTAGTGCCGCCTTCAGCCCAGGGTGTGATTCTGGAGTCCCAAGATCGAGTACCACGTCGGGCTCCCTGCCTGGAGCCTGTTCCTCCCTCTGCCTGTGTCTCTGCCTCTCTCTCTGTGTGTCTCTCATGAATAAATAAATAAAATCTTAAAAAAAAAAAAAGATGTGGGAAACTCAGAGTAGTGACCGCAATGCTGGAGTGAAATGACAACACTGTTGTTTTGGATTTATCTTGCATCATAATAAATAGTCTTTATTTAAAACTTATCTAGCATTCTTTTTTTTTTTTTTTTTTAATCTAGCATTCTTAAACCTTTTCTTTAAAATAATCAGTGAACAAGATATTAACATTTTCAAATATAAGAAGTTATGAACTACCAAAAAATCAAGTAAAAAAAACTATAAAATTATACAAATAATTCTAATATAATAGTATTAAATATAATTTTTAAAAATAAATAAAACTCCTGGAAGTAATTATTCTATTTTTTTAACGATTTTTTATTTATTGATTTGAGAGGTGGAGAGAGAGCATAAGCAGGTGGAGCAAGAGGGAGAGGGAGAAGCAGGCTCCCCATCGAGCAGGGAGCCCTATGTGGGGCTTGATCCCAGGACCCCGGGATTATGACCTGAGCTGCAGGCAGATGCTGAACCAACTGAGCCACCCAGGTCCCCTTGGAAGTAATTATTCTAAAAATAAAACCATACCAGAAATTTTATTTGAATTTTGTGTATTTTAAAAAACAAAGTGTCTCAATAATGTATGTACATTTTCATAAAAACTTTTCCAGTTGCTCTTTCTGATTCAGTACTGGTCAGAGAAACAGTGGAGAGATAGTACGTCTACTCCATGTCTTGTTGATAATTTTGAAAAAATCGTCTTGAACAACTTTTTGTTTCATAGCAAAGACTATAAACTTTGTACTGATTCTGAATTGTCGATTTTTTTCCAAAGAAAGTTGTTCTTAATATATTAGTTTTCACCATGTGTAAATTAATTATACATTCAGAAATTCTTACATAAGAAACTTTGTTTTGCTGTTACTTTGTCTTCTGAGATACAGGAACTTAACTGATATAACTTTACCCCAAATTTTAAATCCAGTATTGACTCTCTGGGTAAAGAAGAGATTGGTTCAGCAAATATTTCCATCACAAATTGATTAATTGAATCACTAATTTTCATCAAGATTTAATGCTTTGGATTACAAACTGGTCATTTCATGGATATGCCCAGAGCTGGTATCTCTAGCAGCTACTAGCTGTAAGCTTTCCCTCAACTTTTGGCCCCCTACTTGTCCTTGCACCTTGCCCAGAGCTGTGGCATCCTTACAACTGTGGTACAGCTCAGCTACTGGTGCTTCTACATTTATCTACCACTCCTGTTTCCCTTTTTCCCCAGTAGAGTTTCCAACCACACCTGCAGGCAGCAGTCTGGTTATAGCTGTTAGTATTTCCCTTCCCACCTATCTAGGAGGGTTAACTCTTCATACTCAAAGGAGAAATGTGTCAGCTTCAGAGAGCAGCCTATTTTTCTACTCTGGCAGTTTTTCTGGTTGGAAGGGTTAGGAAGAGAGGTGAAATGAAGGAAAGGGGAGATATTGAGGGAATTTTGTTACAAGGAGCTGCAAAAGGCTTAAGGCAAGGAAGCAGGGCCTGAAGACGAGTGTAGCAGGGACAGAACAAAGTCAAGAGGTGAATAATACTGCAGGTTGATATTTGAAATAAGAGTTTTCTAGCCAATAAATATTATTTCAGTATTTATTCTTTTTCTTGGTTTTAACATGTACTACTTTTTATTGAAACCGATCTGCCTTTCTAACTATTTTCCTTGCACTAATATCGATACAATTAAAAAAAAAATCAATGGCTGGAGAAGCTCAAGACTACGCAATTACCCTGATTTGCACAATTGAAAAAGTAGGTAATTCTTGAATAATTGAGACCAAGTATTCTAAAATTATTTTCCATTGAATAAAATAGGCTACTGAACTCAAGATAGTTTTAAAATGCTTTTAAAGAAAAAATAGACAGTTGTTATTTTATAATGTATCTACTCAATTTAATTATCATCTTTTTTTATATGCAACTAAAGAGGCTTCACAATTTGAATCAAATAAAAATTCTCTATCAATTGCCTTAAAATAAGTTCATAGTAGGTAGTAATTAATGATTATTTGTTTAAAAAAGTTAAGACTGATACCAAGTTAAGATTTATTTTTGTTTTTGAGAAGCAGGCTCCATGCAGGGAGCCAAATGTGGGACTTGATCCCGGAACTCTGGAATCACACCCTGAGCCAAAAGCAGACGCTCAACCGCTGAGCCACCCAGGGATCCCCCAAGTTAAGATTTAGTAATAGAGGTAAGACCTTAAACTATGACTCTTGGAAAAAGTGTTAGCTTCCTGAATAAGGAAAAATCCATAATGCTAACTTCATTCTGCCATATATATGAAATGTGTTGTTAGTAATAGTAAAAGTCTAAGAATCAATAGTCAAGTTAGCACATTAATTTATCTGTAGTTGTATTTTCTTCTCTCTGCAGTCTCTATCCTACTGTTACAACCAAAAATATATGGGAAATTTTATAAAAAGATCTATATTAATCAGAATTTTTTTAAAAATGGAAGAATGGAATACAAAATTTTCCTAAAGAAATATTTTTATGGGGCACCTGGATAGCCCAGTTTCTTGGTTTCGGCTCAGGTCATGATCTCAGGGTCATGAGATTGAGCCTTCCATCAGGCTCCAGCTTCGTATTCAGTGTAGAATCTGCTTAAGACTTTCTCTCCCTCTCCCTCGGTCCCTCTCCCCGTCTTCTCTCTCTCAAATAAATAACTCAATCTTTAAAATATATATATATATATATTTTTATAAATGTTAACGGCAATGTACGAATAGATAGGAAGATTCTGAATCCGATGGAAAAAGGTTGCAGACCTTTCCTACTCTGCATCACCTCTATCAAGGATAGTTCTACAAATAAGCATTTTACCTAAAAGACAAAATGTGTAAGAAAAAGTATGACAGTAACAAAGCATTGTGTCTGAACGAGTTAACATTCTTAACATAGAATGAAATGTACAAATCATTACTTACTCAGACATTCTTTCAAAGCCAAAGCTTGAACATTAGCTAACTGTTTCTCTCTCTGTATAAGTTGCTCACCCGAAAAATGTGGAAGTGACAAGAAGTCAAAAGGAAAGCCTGAGAAATAGAAAAAAGTCAGTATTAAGGATGTTCTATGACAATAATACTCAGTTCACAGAAAATGTTATTAAATACTTTTAAAAAATAAAAGTCAGTTACCCATCTCTCTTGCTCTTGCTTATTTCAAAATAATAATTAAGATGTAGTAATCAAGTATACTAAATTATTTTGCATTTTAAGCTCTGACCTCCCTTTGAAATTGAGGGAATTCAAGTAACAGAGTAGAAATCCCTCCATAACATTTTCTTTTACGGGCTCAGCTACTCAAACTCCTAAACAAAGCAGAGACGGAGTATGAGAGCTAGTCTCTAAAGATGCCCAATCAACCACACCTACCATTCACCCATTGTGTAGTCCTTCCACAATCAATCTAGGCTAGCTCTCTGAAACTGATAGTAAATGACAGTAAATGACTTCAGGCTGGGTCAAAAAACCTGGTGGCTTCTTAGAACAATGCTCTAAGAGAAGTTAACTTCAAGATGGGCAATAAAATGGAACAAGATGCTTGAGAGGAAGTAACTAAAAATGAGGGATAAATTATAGAAAAATATGTTTAATGTGGAAAATACTAAAAATTTCCTATTTGGAATCGAAAGATAACCCACTAAATTTTACCAAGTATAATGAAAAAGGGATTAATTATCTGGACTCTAAACTGCCCAAACATGCTATAATATGTTTGAAATAAAAGGCAAATTGAAAGGGAAATGGAGTTTGGGGAAAATAAATTCATTAAAAACCACCTAAGTTAACTGCATATACAAACAAATATAAAAACATTTTCTGGGCAGCCCGGGTGGCTCAGCAGTTTAGCACCACCTTCAGCCCAGTGCCTGATCCTGGAGTCCCAGGATCAGGCTCCCTGCATGGAGCCTGCTTCTTCCTTTGCCTGTGTCTCTGCCTCTCTCTCCCTCTGTGTCTCTCATGAATAAATAAATAAAATTTTAAAAAAATAAAAATAAAAAAAATAAAAACATTTTCCACCTAAAATGAACACTTACTCAGTTTGGCTTCTTCTGTCCTTGCTTTCATCTTTCCATGAATTAAAGTGAGTGCAAATGAGCCATTGATCTGGTTGGCTGAATGAATCAATGTGGCTTTACATTTTCTGTCACCATTACCTTGTAAGAGGAGATAATAGCTAGAACACTCTCCTTTCACTTCAACATCTGGAACTAAACAAAAACAATTATCTTGTTAAGTATGTGAAAATTCAACATGCAACATGGCAAAATCATATATTTGGCCTACAGGCTATAATGACTTTCTATGTTTTTTGAAAACAAGTTATTATATAATACACTTTGGGTAGCACTTATTCATTTAACTCAGAAAACTGAAAGCTGAAATTCATAACAAAAATGATTGTTTTTTACTTTAAAACATTTTACTTTAAAATTATGTGTACTTTTCATTAGCTTTTGAAATGGCCCACTAGAGTTCCATGGTATCTTTCTTGTATGACCACATCCATAATATATCAACTACTACTTCCAGCTTCTATTTCTTTAAAATGGAAGAAACTGACCCCTGCAAGCACATACAATTCAACTAGTGGAGCAGAAGTGTGCAGATACACTTTAGGGTAGCTATTCGGTTCTGCAGTGGGCATTCATAATGTATTTTACAGGGAATGGAGAGTACTCATTAATCTGGCATGCCAGTTACATGAAGGTCAGTTAAGACAGCTTCTTGTATATTTTAAAAACAAATCAAGTGAGGGTTATAGTGAAGGTCAAAGAAAAACTGTGAAGCCTTTGAGATTAAAAATAGAAGTAGAGTCCCTTTTTTTTGAAGATGGTAAATTGGACATAGGCATTCATTTTCACTATCTGCTGAAATTCCACAAAATGAGAATAAAGAGATTTTTAAAATAGCACAAATCTACAAGGACTAATATCTGACAGAAGAGACAATAGCAACTAATTTTGAAAGCAGGAAAGCAGATGAATAATTGGTAACAGACTGCTAAGGAAGCTGAGAAAAACAGTAGAGAAAGTTTAGAAGCAACATAATTTATACTACAATCCCTGACAAGACTCTGGGATGATGGTCCCAGGTGGCACTGGAAGCAATGTGAAGGTGAAATAAGAAAACAGGTTGAAGTCTGTGAGAAGCAGTTTGGCATCCTGACCACTCCTTATTCTACTGAGACACATGATTGTCCTTTCCCCAGCCCAGAAGACTACTGTTTATTCTTTGCAGAAAGTAAAACAAGGTGTCTCCTTCCTGAGAGATACTGGACAGAGAGGAGGGTTAAAGTTAATTATCAGTGGTTAAAATGTGTATTTGTATACTGATATACTGAATATTGAGGCCCTTTACTCTTCTTTACCTACATAACTTCTAGAATTTTAGAAGCTAGATAACAGAATTGAAATTTCTTTTGGAAATGTGATCAGTCCTAGAAGAAAGACTGAAGGATCCCAACATCAGAGTCAGCTAAGATCCCAATGAGATCACTCTAAAATGAAGATCACAGTCAACAAGCTATAATCCTGCACTCAAATTTTCCCATTAGCTTACTGATACCATCTCTTAAATATGACAGGCAGGCAAAAGTTATGGGCTCTTAAGGAGAGTTGCTAGTATGAAAACTAGATGCCAAAATAAATAGAAAAAAGTGCTTGCAAGGAAACAAAGAATATGCAGTAAAAAGAAATCACACACACAACAAACAAACCAATCAGATCATTAAAATCCTCAGAGAAGATATTGCATCTGTTCAATAAAAACAGATTATAAGAACATTAAGAAAAAAGTTCAGTGAATCTACAGAATGCATAGCAAAAAAGGCAAAGAAATGGAAAATAGTGGAGGAAGGGAAAGAGACACAGACACACGATCCAGGAGGAACAACATCTACACAGGAATGACAGAAGTGAGAACATGCAAAAGCACAGGCAAGGAAATTACCAACAAAATAATTATAAGAACACTTTCCACAATAAAAAGACCAGCTGAGGCATCTGGGTGAGTCAGTGTTTGAGCGTCTGCCTTTGGCTCAGGTCATGATCCCGGAGTCCTGGGATTGAGTCCTACATCAGGCTCTCTGCAAGGAGCCCGCTTCTCCCTCTGCCTATGTCTCTCTCTGTGTGTCTCTCATGAATAAATTAAAGTCTTAAAAAAGAAAAAAAGACAAGCTTCCAGGAATGCTGAGAGCCCAATATAAGAATATAAACAGAGCCACCAAGGTACATGATCATGTAAATTCAGAAAGATTCAGAAGATTCTACAAAATTCCAGAGAAAATATGGGTTTCCTATTTTAAAAAATTAGGAAAAAATAGCACTAGAATTCTAAACAACAGCACTAAAAGCTGGAAGACAGGGTGGCCTGGGTGGCTCAGCCGTTGAGCATCTATCTGCCTTTGGCTCAGGGCATGACCCTGGGCTCTGGGGATGGAGTCCCCCATCGGGCTCCCTACAAAGAGACTGCTTCTCCCACTGCCTATGTCTCTGCCTCTCTGTGTCTCTCACGATTAAATAAATAAAATCTTTAAAAAATAAAAAATAAAAACAAAAATAAAAGCTGGAAGACAATGGAACAATACCTTCAAAATTTCAGGAAGATTTTAGAGAATGTGCTCCACTAAAACAGGGGACTAAAGGAAGAAAAAGGAAGATTAAAGATACCAACAAAAGAAGGGCAGAAGAAATTTCCATAATGATGAATAAATAGTCTTTTAAACCCAAAGCTATGGAACACATCTAGAAAAAGAAGTCTGGATTAGACAGGTCATAAAGATCTGGAAGAGATTTCTTACACAAACATTGATAGAATACTTAATGTGCCTGAAGGTACTGAAATGAGTTTTACCACTGGGAGAAGGCTCTATGGCTAGATATATAAAAAGATTCACTAGCTCTAGCTAAAACAAAAGACTGTACAGGAAAGGAAAAATAACACTTCAAACGTTGAAGAGCAATTACATACTCATAATAATTAAAACAATGGATATTAATTTAAAATTATTGTATAATCATTCTGAGAGGATAGAGAAATGAGAAGAATTTGAATGTGTGATGAGAGCAAAGGAGCTTAAAGGATCCGTATTTCCCTGATTGAAAACTTACTATGTAGCTACCATAATCAAGACATTGAGGGACAGACATACAGATGAACAGAAATGAGAGTGCAAAAATACACCCTCACATTTACAGTCAAATGATTTTCAACAAAGGTGCCAAGACGATCTGATGGAGAAGGAACAGTCTTTTCAACAAATGGTCCTGGAACAATTGAACAACCAATATGCAAAGGAATGAAGCTGGACCCCCTACCCATCTACCTCACAATATATATATATATCATAATTAATTCAAAATGGATCATAGATGTAAATTTACAAACCAAACTTTAAAACTCTTAAAGGCATAAATCTTCATGACCTTGGATTAGGCCATGGTTTGTTAAATAAGAGACCCAAACAAAAGGAAAAACAAAAGGAAACAAAAGGAAAAAGCAAAAGTAAAAAAAGCGAAAACTAAATTTCACCAAAATTCAGAACTTCTGTGTTTCAAAGTATACCCTCAAGAGAATGAAAAGTCAACCTACTATGGACTTCGGGTTATAATGGTATGTCAATGCAAGCTTATCAATTTTAACGAATGTACCATTGGGGTGGAACGTTGGTAACAGGGGAGATTATATGTGAGGACATGGGCTATATGGAAACTTTCTGTACTTTCTGCTCAATTTTGCTGAGTCTCTAAAACTGCTCTAAAAAATAAAAATTATTAATTTTAAAAAGGGCAGCGTGGGTGGCTTAGCGGTTTGGAGCCTGCCTTCGGCCCAGGACGTGATCCTGGAGACCCAGGATCCAGTCCCACATCAGGCTCCCAGCATGGAGCCTGCTTCTCCCTCTGCCTGTGTCTCTGCCCCTCGCCCCGCCTCTGTATCTCTCTCAAATAAATAAATAAAATCTTTAAAAAAAAAAAAAAGTATCCATATGACAAGGTTGCTATGATGAGGATTAAATGTGAGATGCTGCAGGGAAAGTGCTTACTTAGATCATTGCCTGACATATACTAACTATTCAATAAATATTACTAATCAATTAAAGAAAAGTCAACCCACAGAACAAAGTTTTTGTGAATTATATATCTTATAAAGGATTTGTATCTAGAATATATAAATAACTCCACAACTCTAACACTAATAAAAAGACAACTCTATTAAAACTGAGTACAGGATCTGAATAGACATTCCTCCAAAGATAAATACAAATGGCCAAAAGCACATGTAAAGATGTTCTTCATTAGCCAACAAGGTCGTGCAAACCAAAACCACAAAGATACCACTTCACCTCCCTTAGAAGAATATAACAAAAACTATAGACAATAAACAGGTACTGGTATAGGTATAGAGAAAATGGAACTCTTATAGATTTTTGGTGGGAATATAAAACGGTACAGCTACTTTAGAAAAGTCTGAAAATTCCTCAAAAAAGTAAAACTTATAAATTAATATATGACTGAGAAATTCCACTTTCAGGTTTATATTCAAGATAATTTTAAACAAATGTTCACACAAAAACATGTACACAAATATTCATGGCAACATTATTTACAATAGCCCCAAAGAGCCAACAGCTAAAGTGTCCGTCAACTGATGTGTGAATAAATAATAAGTGATACATCCAAATGACAGAGCTATAATCAGCAATGAAAAGGAAGGAAGTATTGGTATATCATACAACAAAGATAAACCTTAAATACATTATGCTGTATGTGAAAGAAGTCAGTCATTAAAGATGACATATTTATTGTGTGATTACTTTTATATGAAATGTCCAAAATAGGCAAATCTATCCAGAAAGAAACAGATCCGTAGTGGCCCAAAGGCTGGAGGAGGAGCAGGCACTGGGGATGGGGAGGGACTGCTAAAGGCTATGGAGTTGCTTTCTGGAGAGATGGTGTAGGAATTATAAACTTTTTAATATGTAATTGTCTTAGGAATGTAAGATTCTGCTCATAAAAAAGTTCTTAGCATTTTGGAATTTACACAAATATGATACATACATATATATATGTACACTTACATACATATATATGTGTGTGTATGTATACAGACATACACAAAGAAAACTGTAATTTTATTAAAACGGTTTATTTCACAGATGAATATACTGAGACTTAAAGCTCATCTCTCCAAACAACCATCTAGTACAAAATAAATTTATTCAATAGAGCCATTAATACTGTTTATAAATATCAATCTTAGAAAAGGAGTTTCAATAAAGGTTTTAGGAAGGAAAAATCCTTGTTACCAGTTGCATTTGAAACTCAAGTTTGCTAAGAGTTATAGTTACTTTAATTCATTTACAAACTTAGCACTTTGCCAATTCAATTTATGGGTGTCCCTTCAAGCCATAGCACCCTTTCCACATTTATTTTACATTCCATCACCTTTATGAGCATTTTAATCATGGAAGCCTGTAATTACAACAATTTTATTTTTCTCAAAAGAAAAATATTTATTTTAAGGAACTTCCCTAATCATAATGACTATGCAGTCATTTAAAAAAATGTTATTCCAGGTTTGGCAGATGTTAACTGAAGAGTTATTAAGTAGTTTTTATGTAAATACTACAGAGAGTAATAGATATACAATTAGCATTGTTATTCAATTCTCATAGCAGTTCCTAAAGAAATAAGGGGAAATGATCACAACAGAAAACTTCTACCTATTTTCTTTGTTTTTAAAGATTGATTTATTTAAGGGAGAGGGAGTGAGTGAGCATCAGAAGGAGGGGCAGAGGGAGACAGAGAATCTCAAGCAAACTCTCCCGAGTGTGGGGCTCTATCTTATGACCTTGAGATCATGACTAGAGCCAAAATCAAGAGTCAGATACTTAATGGACTTCAGGCACTCATGTACCCTCTATTTTCTTCAGTTATTTTTACACTATCAATTTTTAAGAGATTGATTGGCTTGCATGTCCTCTCCAACAAAAATCCATTTTGGACCTACTATATAGGTAAAATGAAAGAGGTAGAAACTACAGTGCCCTTTAAATGTAACAAATTGTACAAATAATATATAAACTATAATGAAGAGATAGATCATTCTTAGTTTCATTAGCAAACAAAATTCTAGTAAAATAAAAATAAAGTCATATTTTATACCAAATATGTTCCTCAGTGGTTCTTAAAATCTTGTAACACCCTCTCTTTTTAAAAGTTTAACAATATAAAATACTAAAGAGTATTACTATAAGGAGGAAATAATATTCCATATGATATAATGAAAAATATCTCAGCATGATTAGGGTATAAGATATTCTGAAGTAAATCCTCTGACTGACAAATATTATATATCTACATCTACATATCTTAAGAAACAACCAATTGATATACACAATTATTTTGATAATCATGCTAAAAATTAAACAATAAAATAAAATCTAGTCTTCAATGTAGGGATTTTATGAAGCTACACACTTCTCAACAATGTCATTGTTCATACAATTCTAGACTCAAATCTTTGAAATGGTCCTTAGGGTCAGCTAGGGAATCATAAGGAAAACAACAACAACAATCTAATCATATTTACAAAGCATTTTCAAAATATTTATTGCCTAGCTTGATTCCCCACTGTCTTCATCAGACTAAGCTTTGAGCAATTTAACATAAAACTTAGCTTCACGGAGACTAGCCAAGAAAATGCCTCCAGGCTCAATTATAAAAATAAATCTGAAATGGTTTAAGAAACGATAGTATTGTTCAATAGCTGTATGATACCTCTTACTGTGAAGATTCCAAAAATGCAGAAAAAATTATAAATTGCACCATGACTATTTTAAATGAGTAAGTAACATTAGGATCATAAACTTTATATATTTCCCTTTAGTTACAACATAGTAAAATAGGCAATTTGAAAGCTACAATGAATAGACAAACTTCAGAAGATATTTCAAGATCTTTTAATCATGAAGAACAAGGATTTCTTTACTGTTCCATAGATATAGACATCCTTTAAGATTGACAGAATATAAAAAAAAAAAAAAAAAAAAAAAAAAAAAAAAAAAGATTGACAGAATAACAAAGCTACTGCAGAGTTTACAAAGTGTCTACCTTCATCACCAACTGTGATTCAAACAAGTTTGTGAGATACACTAAGCAAGTATTACTATCCTGATTTTCTAACCAAAGAATTAAAAGCCTAAGATAGTGATTCTTTTTTGTCTCAGAGCATCTTAAGGACTTTCTCTTCAGTAACAGTGGCTCTCTAGCCTAGGGTTTTGAAAAAAGCACATCTAGGGCAGAAGTTCTTAATGCTGGATGCACTTGAAACACTTGAGTGCTTTTACAAGCTATTGAGGGCCTGGTTTCCTCCCCAGAAATTTGTATTTAATTGTTTTCAGGTAGGACCCCGCTAGATTTTCTTCCTTTTTGACCTTCCTTCCTTCCTGCCTTACCTCCTTGCCTCTCTCTTTCCTTCCATCTCTCTCTCACAAAAAGTTTTAATGAGGTATAATGTACACATATCAAAGTATAAATGTGATTAACTTAAGGAAATTATATAATTATGCATCCATCACTATAATCCAGTTTTGGAAAACTCCCATTATTTTTCTGCAGCCACTCTCCCCTCCTATTCCTGGCCTTAGGCAACCACTGATCTTCCTTCTGGACCTTTAGCTTTTTATAGAAATTCCATATAAACTTACCATATTTAGGTACACCCAAAATTTGTCATGCCTCAATATGTTAAGCAATATTCCACTGTATGGACAAAACAAACTGTGTTTATCTATTCACATGGATATTTGCATAGTTTCCAGTTCTTAGCTACTAAAAATATGGCTCTTATTAACAGTTACTTGCAAGTGTTTGTGTGAACATATGTTCTCATTTCTCCTGGATAAATACCTAGGAATAGAAATACTGAGTTGCATAGTTAAGTGTAAGTTTAACCGCTACACTGTTTTCCAGAGTATCTATGCCATTTTACACCATCACCAGCTATGTGTGAGATTTGCAGTTTCTTCACATCCTCATCAACATTTGATAGTCACTGTTTTTAATAATACCCATTCTAGTAAGCGTATTATAGAATTGCATTGTGGTTTTAATTTGCATTTCCCAGAAGACTAATGATGTTAAACATCTTTCATGTACTTTATTAGCTATTCATGTATCTTAATGAAATGTCTACTCAAGTCTCTTACCTATTAATTGGGTTGCAAGAATTTTTTTTTTTATGTATCTGTCCACTGTTGACATGACTGGAAATGATGCATCTGGGTGCCCCAGTTGGTTAAGCACCTGCCTTCAGCTCAGGTCATGAATCTCAGGGTCCTGGGATCAAGCCTCACATTGGGCTCCCCCTCAGCAGGGAGTCTGCTTCACATTCTTTCTCTCTCCCTCTGGCCCTCCCCATTTCTTGTTTTCTCTCTCTCTCAAATAAAGAAGGAAAATAAAAAACAAAAAAATAGGAAATGTTTTTTCTTAGCAGTTTTTAAAATTTTTTTCTGGGGTGCCTGGGTGGCTCAGGAGGTTAAGCATCCAATTCTTGATTTTGACTCACATCATGATCTCAGGGTTCAGGGATCAAACCCAGGTCAGGCTCCATGCTCAGCAGGGAGACTGCTTGTTTCCCTTTCCCTGTGCCCCTTCCTCTGCTCCTGCACACATGAGCTCTCTCTAAAATAAATAAATAAATCTTTTAAAAAATAAAATTAAAAAAATAAATAATTTTTCTTAGTGTTTTTTTTTTGAAAGTAGACATTTTTAGTTTGGGTGAATTTATAGATTTTTTTCTTTTTATAGATCCTTTTGGTTGATATATTTTCTTACAGGTGTTTTATAGTTTTAATGCTTGCATTTAGTTATATAGTCCATTTAGAGATAATTTTTACATAAAAATCTTACATATGGATATCCAGTGCTTTCAGCACTGCGTTAAGGAGACTTTTTCCCATTGATATCTTTATTTCTATACTGTTCCATTGATACATGTATGTTCTTCATTCAATACCACACTGTCTTGAATACTGTGGCTTTATAGCTGTGAAGTTGTGAATCAGGTAGTGTAAGTTCCCAAAAGTCATTCTTCCTTTTCAACATTGTTTAGCCATTCTAAGACCTTTGCAATTCCATATAAATTTTGTATCAGTTTGTCAATTTCTATGAAAAGTCCTCTTGGGATTTTGTTAGAGATGAATTAAATCTATGGGTCAATTCAGAGGGAAGTACCATCTTAATATAGAGCTTCCCAATTTACAAACACGGTGTATCTTTTCATTTACTTCTATTTTCTTTATTACTCTCAGTAAGTTTTGTAGTTTTCAGTGTACAGATCTTGCACTTCCTTTATTAGATGTAGTCTTCAGCATTTTATTCACTGACTTCTGGTCTCATTCCTTCTTCCTAATTAACTTGGAATTAGTCTTCTAGCTTCCTGAGGTTCATGTTTGGATTACTAATTTTAGATCTTTCTTCTGTGATAAGCATTTATGATCTTCTTAGTACTGACTTACATGCTATCCATAATTTGATATGTTTTGGTTTCATTAGTTAAAAACATTTTCTAATTTCCCCTTTGGTTTCTTCTTTGACCTATGGGTTATTTAAAAGAGTCTAATTTCCAAATATTTAAAGTATTCCTCACGTTGGTATTTGCTAACTTCTAATTTAATTCTATTGTAATTTAAGAACATACTGGGCATTATTTCTACCCTTTTAAATTTATTAGCCTTAGTTAATCACTTAATATATACATGGTCTATCCTGGGGAACATTCTATATATGCTTAAAGACAACGAGGACGCCATTGAATGGTGTATTCAATAAAAGTTAACACAGTAAAGTTGGCTGACAGTGTTCATTACCAGAAGTCCTACCATCTGCAATAATGCCCTGAATGCAGTGTCATTTCATTTTAACCTATTAGTTTCAGCTCATTATTTTGAAACACTTTTATCACACTGATTTGAGAATCAAGAAGGCACATGATTCATCAATTCAAAACATTTCATTAGTCCTTATTAATCTAGTCCCTTTAAAAATTCTTTTACTAGAAGACACTTGTCTGTCAACAAAACAGTAACTTTTTTCAAGAGTACCTTTAAAATATTTTCTTTCAAAAGAATTCCAATTAAAAAAAATGAGACAACAATAGAACTCAAGATTGTAAAATTATCTGGATGGTCTGTGGATACATTCAGACTTGGGTGAAAATTCTGATTGTACCCTGTGATATTAGAGAAGTTTCTTGATTTCTCTATATTTCAGATTATTCATTTGTAATGTATAGTTAGGCAATGATCAATATTGAATCTTTTGACAATTCTGTAAAACTTCTCTGTGAACATATGGTAAGCCAGGCACTTTTCATTACACTACTGGCTTTTCAGTACAAGTTTTACATATAGAAGCCTTTCTTCAGAGTAATTGTTGCATTTGTTCATACAGTTATGTTTTTGTTTTTAAAGATTTTATTTATTTATTCATGAGAGAGACAGAGAGGCAGAGACATAGGCAGAGGGGGAAGCAGGTTCCTCACAGGGAGCCTGATGTGAGACTCGATCCCGTGACCTAGGGATCATGACCTGAGCCAAAGGCAGATGCTCAACCACTGAGCCACCCAGGCGTCCCATGTTCACATAGTTCTTTTGCATTTTTCTTAGTATCATAATACTTTCTGGCTATTTCACTGAAAATTACTGTTAAAAATCATTCTTTGGCTATGTTTAATTTAAGCATAATTCAGTTGGAATATTGTTTTTCTATTTTAGGTCAAACCATATGCAACTGCTGATACCTAACAATTTTTGATATACAAGTACAGCAATACCATATGGTTCAAATTAATATATATATGTATGTTATTTCATCAGAGATGATTTGTTAAACCTAAGGAACTGACAAAAACTAGGGCAAATATTTTGATTCACACTGTATGGGTGGAATCCATTCAAAATTTTTTTACTTTTCCAGACAACAATTATCACTACCTGGAAATATAAATCTCATGTATTACTTAACAACTATTTTTGAGTACCTAATAAGTATCAGGCACTCTTCCAGGCACTGAAAATAAAGAAATGAATAAAAATAAAAAACTCCATCTTGTCTCCTCTGGCTTTGAGTGAGAGAAAAAGACACCTTAACTATATTAGGTCTGGTAAGTACTAACAGGAAAAAAAATAAAGTTGGAGAAATGGATATAAAGTCAGGAGAAGAGTCTGTTTGCAATTTTCGATGGGATGGCAAATTAGGTCCTGAATGAGAAAATGACTGGAGTAAAGGCCCCTCAAAACTGAGAGGCCTAGCCATATGGCTTCTGGGGTAAAGTCTAAACTCATTACCTCCACAGTTATGTAAGCTTCCTGAGAACATGGACTTTGTTCTATTCACTGTTGGTCCAGCATGTGTAATAGTGCCTACTGTACTGTGGATATTCGATAATAATATCTGCTATTTAATGCAAAACTTCTATTTATATAAACAAATATTTAATGCAAAACTTCTATTTATATAAACAAATACATACAAGTGCTTACACATACTTCAAATTGTTGTTTTTACCACAAATGTTAGCATAATAGTCTTTCCACATCTAACTTTTTTCAAGTACTATCTCTCCTGGATTTATGGTTGGTTGCTATTGAATACAATGGTATAATTAAGTAAGACTTGTAATGGCCTCTTGATATTTCTTTCTTTTTTTTTTAAGATTTTATTTATTTACTCATGAGAGACATGGAGAAAGAGGCAGAGACATAGGCAGAGGGAGAAGTAGGCTCCCTGCAGGGAGCATGATGCAGAACTCGATCCCAGGACTTCCAGATCACAACATGAGCCAAGGCAGATGCTCAACCACTGAGCCACACAGGTGCCCCTCGATATCTATTTTCTATTATAGTTTAAATTCCAGAGGATCCCTGGGTGGCTCAGCGGTTTGGCGCCTGCCTTTGGCCCAGGGCGCAATCCTGGAGTCCCAGGATTGAGTCCCGCGTCAGGTTCCCAGCATGGAGCCTGCTTCTCCCTCTGCCTATGTCTCTGCCTCTCGCCCTCTCTCTGTGTCTATCATAAGTAAATAAATAAATCTTTAAAAAAATAAATAAATAAATTCCAGGAAAGGAGGAACCAAGTCTACCTTGCTCATTACTAATCTCCAGATTATTTTACCATGCCTGATACATAATATTTACTCAATCTCAAAAAAATGAATGAAAGGTGTGACTGACTAAAGGAATGAATGAATGAATGAACAATAAGGTCATAAAGGATTAAAATCAGAGAATAGCTTAAAGGAACCATATACAGTTTAGCATGGACGACAGGGGAGATGCAGAGCCAACAGTAAAGCAGAGCTGGACATAATGTAGTAAGTTTCAGGAACACAGAACATTGATTTAAGAGTTTCATCTAATAGTTGATATCTTTAGAATAGTGAGAGAAGCTACTTGTAGTGGCACTATAATGGGATACGATGTTTTCCTAAGTAAGAGCTATTAAAACTTTATGCTAGCTAAAACTTGGCTCCTCATTTACAAAAGGAGTTCTGTCATGAGATAAATAATTTCCCCTACAGAAAGGGCTATGGGTAGAATAGAACTTAATAATCAGCTGTCCAATTTGATTGTTTCTACTTCCAAGATAAAAAAAAAAATACTGTAAGGTAGCAGCATAATCAGCATTTAATGATACAGCCTAATCAGTAATCAACAATCTGCCTTGGAAGATTGTCATGTGATATATGTCTTATTATTCAGAAGTTACCAATATTAATCTCCAAATTTCAAGAGGTGCTAATTTAAAGAAATCAAATCAAGTCATATGCTAAGGTAGTTTCTTTTTTTCTTTTTTTAAGGTAGTTTCTTAAAGTTGCAATGAAAAGCATGGGAAAAAATCCACTTAAGAATAAATTCTAAATCAATAAATTACCTTTATAAAAGTTACAAAGGAAAAATTAATAATGGGCTGTCCAGATCACAGTCAAGTTTAATTAGGAGATATTAATATTCAATTCATAGTAAGCCTTACACACGTGTAATGTTGAGAAATGGATAAATATTATCCTAGGATTTCATGTAAAGTAAGTGAAATTGACTACTGCCACCTAGCAAATCTATTTCTGTTTTTGTTTTAGCATCTGCCAAAATCACCATGTATACATCTATTCCCTGGGAGGAGTTGAGTAGGGTCAAAGCCGCACTTCTTTATGTACTAGTACAGTGCAACAAACTATATTAACAATACCTGTTCCTCCAGGAAGCTGTTCTGAATTCTTACAATTATGTTAGGTCATACATTCTGGAAGTATCTTTCACTTCACCTTCATACTGTTGACTAAACAGAGTAAAAAATGATTTTTCAAAGTGCCTTCATCACTTGATTGGGATCGTGCAACTACTTTGTCAAGTGGAAGGACCAGTTTGACTCCCCTTTATTTCCCACACTGGTAATATGCAATAAATGGTATTTTGTTGTTGATGTTAATGATTATAGCCCCCTAGGGTCTTCCAACTACCATCTGCTAAACTACTTTTTAATTTTTCTTTCACTTTTACCTTAAACACAGGTATTTCTGAAGATCCTAGCTTTGGCTCTCTTCTCTAGTCATGCTGTGGTTTTGTCTAGCCACTCCTAGGGCATCAACTATTACCTGCACACAGTCATGGTAGGCTTTTACATTGGGGGCTTCTCTGCATTCACACCCTTGTCTAGTCACAATCCCCCTATGAACCTGGGCCATTCTTGTGAGTAGCTTTAAATAAAAGAATACAGTAGAAGTGACACTGGGGGATCCCTGGATGGCTCAGCAGTTTGGCCTTCGGCCCAGGGCGTGATCCTGGAGACCTGGGATCAAGTCCCATGTCTGGCTTGCTGCATGGAGCCTGCTTCTCCCTCTGCCTGTGTCTCTGCCTCTCTCTCTTTCTCTGTCTCTCATGAATGAATAAATAAAAATATTAAAACAAAACAAAAAAAACAACGAAGTGACACTGGGCCAGATCAGGGACTAAGCCTTAAAAGTCCTAGAAGTTTTGATTTTTGTACATTTTGGAGTCTTAAGCCTCCATGGAAAAATTCCAGCTAACCTGCTAGAGATCACATGAAGAAAGCATGGGGCAAGGAAAAGGCTCTGAGATTATATGGAGAAAGTAAGATAGCAGCCACTGCATCCCAAGCTGAGTTCAACTTTTGAACAATCCATAAACTCAGTGCAGCTGCATCAGTGACCCCTGGTGAGAATGGCAGAAGAACCATCCAGGTGGGGAAGCCTGGGTGGCTTAGCGGGTCAAGCTTCAGGCTTCGCTCAGGTAATGATTCCCGTGTCCTGAGAGCAAGCTCCTTGCTCAGCGGGGAGTCTGCTTCTCCCTTCCTTCTGCCCCTTCTCTGGCTCATGCTCTCTCCCCTGCCCACCCCCTCAAAATAAATAAAATCTTAAAAAAAAAAAAAAAAAAAAAAGAATCCACCCAGGTAAACCTAGTTCAAAAAGCATTTGCTCTTTGGGACACCTGGATGGCTTAGCAGTTGAGTGTCTGCCTTTGGCTCAAGGCATGATCCCAGGGTCCTGGGATCAAGTCTGCAACAGGGTCCCTGCAGGGAGCCTGCTCTTCCCTCTGCCTATGAGTCTGCCTCTCCCTCTATGTCTCTCATGAATAAATAAAATCTTTAAAAAAATAAATAAAAATAAAATGAAAAAATAAAGCATTTGCTTTTTGAAGCTACTTAGTTTTAGGCTGGTTTGTTACAAAATAAATAAAACAGGTGGTAAACTCAAAATCTAAATCTCTAGCCCTGACCATTCTCTAGGCATAATAGACCTAATTTCAAACTCTAAATTTAAATTTCCATATAGATATCATCTCCATTTCAAATTCAACATTTGCTAAGATGGATTTCAGCATCTCACCTATATAATACTGTGTAAGCTACCGATAAAATTTGTACTCCTCAGGATTCTATGGCTCTGGAATCTTTCTAGAGACTTCTTCTAGAACGATCCAGGTCAATGTTTCCATTCCAGATCTTAGTCCCTTCATACCATGGGACACGAAAACTAACTATAAGCTCAAAGATAATTTAAAAAAATTATTGTCCAACCACAACAACAGAAAAAACCAAGTACATATAAGCAAACTATGAAGAAGCACCATTTAGCTATACGACTGGGGCAAGCAACTAACATTTTGAGGCATAGTTACCTCAAAAAATACTAAAGTTTGGATATAAATGGTGTGATTTTACAACAGGTTTCATCTTTATAATGACATTTTCAATGTAATAAAGCATTAGATGCAATACAGTGCAGTGATTAAGAACAAAGCCTGGGTTCAAATCCTTGGAGAAGTTACAGAACTATTAACTGTCGGAGCCAGGATTTGAACCAAGATTCTGCCAATTAACAGCTCTGTAACTTCTTCAAATCCCAATTTCTGAATCTGTTAAATGGATATAAAAATAAATTTATAGGGCTATCATAAGAATTAAATGAGCCAATATAGAACACTGCATAGCATATAATTGTTAAATAACTTCTATTTCTTCAGAAAACTATAATCACAAGGTTTTATGTACCATATGATAAATTAATCCCTTTCTTTTCTTTTTTTTTAGATTGTATTTATTTATTTGACAGAGTGAGAGAGAGAGAGTGCATATGTGAGCATGAGTGGAGGTCAGGGAAGAAGGAGAGGGAGAAGCAGACTCCCCACAGAGCAGGGAGCCCAACGCAGGGCTCGATCCCAGGACCCCAGGATCTTGACCTGAGCTAAAGGCAGATGCTTAACCAACTGAGCCACCCAGGCACACCTAACTACTTTATTTCATAAATTTCATTCCTGAAATGTCTCTAAGAAACCCATGTTTGATATAATCAGGTATCTACTTAATCAAAATTGCCTTTAGATCGCTGGTTATTTTTTTGAATATATAAGGTAGCATATACTTTGTTGTCACTAACAGTAGGTTATTAGAGATAAAAAATCTTAAAATGCTGTGGCTTTGTTTTAAAACTAAGTAATAAATAATATTTTCTCATAAAGAATGTCATCTCCATTTTATAAAACAACTTAAAAAATTTACTACTTACCACTGATTGTCTTAGGCTTTTTAGCTATGTATTCTCTCCATTTTCTTGAGCTGAGTTGGCTGGGAGGTGGAATAATTATGTTACTAATAGTACACGGCAATACAAAAAGTGCACCAACCTAGATAAAACAGAACGTATTTTTAGTGACTTAACGCACTGAAATTAATTCTTAAATAGTGTCACCTGACAATTTTCCACTCAAATTTCACCTATATAACAGGTACTTTTTCATACTCTCTCACAAGTCCACTGTAAAAACTGGAAAACCAAAAACAATATCCAAACTGTTAGGAAAAAAAAAAGGTAAAAAACCAGACAAAGGTAGTCAGACACAGACAGCGTTTTCCATTAACTTATGTATTTCTGGGCAGCCTGGGGGGCTCAGCAGTTTAGTGCTGCCTTCGGCCCAGGGCATGATACTGGAGACCCGAGATCGAGTCCCACCCCGGATCAAGTCCCACGAGGCTCCCTGCATGGAGCCTGCTTCTCCCTCCGCCTGTATCTCTGCCTCTCTCTCTATCTCTCATGAATAAATAAATAAAATCTTTAAAAAAAAATTATGTATTTCTGAAAACCTTGTTATTCACGATATTTGCTTTAAGTTCAGGTTGTAGTGTCATTTCTTTGTATATCTGCAAACAGTGAGAGAGGCTGGGAATGCCATCATCAAAAGATTTTTTCATACTTAGCCATAATTTTATAACCTTTTGACTGGATGGATTATTGTTCTGGTTTCAAAATTACAATACATTTGTAGGTAATTTCAAAATTGCTGTTCCTAGAAATCAGAGATTTAATGCTACTAAAGTATAAAATGCAAAGAAACCATGAATCCTATGCCAGAGAACATACAGCAGCTTCCAACTGATTTATGAGAAAATTCAGCTCATTCATCTTTGCATTCCCAGGGCTGGGCATAAGATGTTTATTAAATATTTCTTTTTCCCAAAGCCAGCATATTATATTTATTTTTTTTAATTTTTTTAAATTTATTTATGATAGTCACAGAGAGAGAGAGAGAGGCAGAGACATAAGCAGAGGGAGAAGCAGGCTCCATGCACTGGGAGCCCGACGTGGGATTCGATCCCGGGTCTCCAGGATCGCGCCCTGGGCCAAAGGCAGGCGCTAAACCGCTGCGCCCACCCAGGGATCCCGCATATTATATTAGGTAAATTCTCAATTCGATTACAAAATGAAATAAAACAAAGTATACTTTGAAAGCTACATTTTGCCTGTTTGGTCAGAAATGTAAGCTTCAACAATCAGCAAATCCCAATAAATATCATTTTTTAACTCTGGGGAAACTTAAGTATGATATTTTATAGATCTTAAATCTAATGAAAAATCACTTTTAATTGTCCTTTGTAGATGAATGAGTCTCATGACATATATGAATCTAAGTCAATACTTTAATATATTAGTTTTACTGCTATTTATTATCTGCTGTATTCTTAGATATACAAATAAATATATTAGGAGCAAAAAAAGGAAAAATTAAATATGTTTATTTTTCTTTGTTATTACAGCCATGTCTTTTTATTCTAAGTCAAATGTATTTCACAACGTAGAAGACACTAAAAATGAAAGATATTAGCAACAGTAAATAATCATTAAGTATAAAAAGATCTAACTTTTGAAACACTAAATTCTAGTTCTTCATACCCGCATGAGTAAGACTATATAGCCTAAAATGCATAACAAAGGTGTTTAGCACAAAGGATAGACAGCTGTATACTAGATCAGGGCCAGTTATACCTTAATTATATAATTATTATAGTTATTACTTAATACATTAGAGATGCTAAATGCAGTTCAATGCACAACTTAAAGCCTGATATTATAAATGTCTTACCCAGCCAAAGAAATAGCCAAATGTCTGAGACAGCTTATTCTTGAACAGATATTTGCTATAAATATGAAAATAAATATTTCTAAATCCCATAAGCTACAATTTCCTATAATACATTTATGTCAATTGTTTATAATGGGTTCATAACAAACTTCGATTCTGATAATTTGTTCTCACGCACTTATCATTAGATACACTCTGAGACTTGAGGATAAGGCTTCTAGGTTATCATTCTATCCCTAAAATTTAAAAATCAAATACCATTTCAAACCTGAATTTTGAAACCTTGATTCAATCTTTTCAGTAGGCACAACCCAAACAAGCAGGCACTAAGGCGATCATGTTTCTAACTTTGCAAACTCTTTCCTTAAAAAAATATTTCCTAGGGTGCTTGGATGACTCAGTGTGTTAAGCATCCAACTCTTGATTTCAGCTCAGGCCATGATCTCAGGGTTGTGAGATCAAGCCCTGCAGTGGGTTCCAAGCTAGGTGTAGAGCCTCCTTAAGAGTCTCTCTCCTTTTCCCTCTGTCCCTCTCATCACTACCACCCTTCACCCACGCCACTAATGCTCTTTTTCTCAAAAAAAAATTTTTTTTAAACAAATGAAACAAAATAAAAAAAACTTCCTGGTCATACAATTGATTAGTAGATATCATGTTCCCTTAACAATCCTCTTATTTTTTAGTAAGCTAATAAAAGGTTTTATTTTTAAAACCTACTATAAAAGGTTTTTATTTTTATTCTGGGGCTAATCAAAGTTTTTTTTTTTTTTTAAAGTCAGAATTTAACTTAAGATCATATAATCACTAGACTTTAAGTACTATGAAAGCTTCCTAAGGAGGGGCCTTGTCCATTTTATTCTCTCCAGGATCTAAAACAAGTACCTGGCACACACAACAGGCAGTCTCTGTCCTAGCATCATACACAAAATTGTTGAATAAATAAGTGAAGCTCAAGTTATAAAGCATTAGAAGTATTTCAAAGAATGAGCACACAAATCAAAAGTACTTTTTCAAAAATGTAAAAGACTAATTATGACCCAATATAAAAGGAAGATACAGTGCTTCACATTTAGAGCTATGTTAGCTAAATTATGTTTCCAAAAATCATCCCTTTTGCTGCATTAAAGTAGGACATCTATATAAAGTTCCATCACTTATTTGTCTTTTATTCATAAAGAATATTCTAATATTTCTTTAAATGTTTTATTTATTTATTTTAGAGAAACAAAGAGTGAAAGCATGCAAGCAGGGGCAGGATACAGAGGGAGAAGGAGAAAGAGAACCCGAAGCCGACTCTGCTGAGCACAGAACTCAACGCAGGGCTCAATCCCATGACTGAGATCATGAGCTGAGTCGAAATCAAGAGTCAGGTGCTCAGCCAAATGAGCCACCCAGATGCCCCCAAGAATGTTGTATTGTCATTGTCCAAGAAGCAATAAAAATGATAATCTAATATATCAAATTTAAAACGAAACAATTGAAAATACAATATAAATATTCCAATCTGGTTTTCATTGCAACTTTTGAGATGAATAAAACAGGGATTATTACTCAGAGTTTACAATTTTAAAAAGTTTAAAGCCAGTGAGTGGTAGAGCTAGCTAGGACTTAAATCTAAGTTTTCTGAAGTACATACACTCTTACTTGAGACTTTCTATTCTATCATACTCCTCCCTTTCCCTATCTGATAACACAGGTGAGGTGACTAATGATAAATGATATTCTCATTTTCTAGAAAAAAGAGGCCCCCCAAAATTAGGTGAATTAGATAAGGTTACACAGAGAACTATCTAGTTACTTGAGTTGAAATAGGAACAGATTTTTTTTAATTCTTTGTTTTTTTTTTAACTATACAACTTCACAAGACTTCTATGTGCATATTTTTGTAAAGATGTATGATCTTGCTAATTTGTTTAAAGTAGATCCTCCATGTTATTACTCTATTGTAGTCTGCTTATTTTCTTCAGAGTTCTTTTGTTTGTTTTGGAGAAAGCGGGAGTGTAAAGGGTGAAGAAGAGGAAGAAAGAATCTTAAGGAGGCTCTACACTTACTGCAGAGCCCCACATGGGGCTGGATCTCATGATCCTGAGACTATGACCTGCGCTGAAATCAAGAGGTGGCTACTTAACCAAATGAGCCACCCAGGCTCCTGTTTTCATAGTGTTTATTATTTTTCCCACCAAAATATAAGTTCCATGAGGACAGTCCTCATCTGTGCAATCCATCACTGGATCCCTAATGTTTAGCACAGTGTCTAGCACATAATAAGATACATGTTAGACAAATAAAACATAAAATTTTAAATTTCACATTAGATATACTTTGAGCATAAAAACATTGGCTAATATTATACTTCAGGCTATTGCTTCAAAAGCTACTTTATCAAATAAACATTTAGGCACACTTATTCAAAACTTAACTTTATGGAAGAGGCTGAAAGTCAAATTTTAAGATTTATTTGATAGAGAACATGCAAGGGCGAGAGGGGGAATCTTAAGGAGGCTCCACGTTCCAGGGTGGAGCCTAATCAATGCAGGGCTTGCTCTCACAACCCTAAGATCATGACCTGAGCCAAAATCGAGATTCAGATGCTAACTGTAAAGTCAAAATTTTAAATTACCATATAGTCAACCATCTTAAGGCCAAAATCATATTTCCTTTATGTATCAAATTTCTAAGGGAATTATAACCAATATTTGATTATAGTGCCATGGGGAAACTATAATTACAATAATCATTTTCCTCCCTGTAGAATTGTTTGATATAGTTTGTCTGTTGTTAAAACAGTAAGGTAATGTTAAGTAAATACTGTCAATGAATATTCTGTGCATTAAAAATTGTTTTTGGGGATCCCTGCATGGCTCAGCAGTTTAGCACCTGCCTTTGGCCCAGGGCGTGATCCTGGCCTCCCGGGATAGCGTCCTGCGTCGGGCTCCCGGCATGGAGCCTGCTTCTCCCTCTGCCTGTGTCTCTGTTTCTCTCTCTATGTCTATCATAAATAAATAAATAAATCTTTTAAAAAAATTGTTTTCATAGGGGCACCTAGGTGGGGCTCAGTGGTTGAGTGTCTGCCTTTAGCTCAGGCCATGATCCTGGACTCTCAGGATCAAGTCCCACATCAGGCTCCCTCATGTGAGCCTGCTTCTCCCTCTACCCCTCTCTCTCTCTGTATCTCTCATAAGTAAATAAATAAAATTCTTATGGAAAAAAAAATTATTTTCATAGAAACACAGTAGTTAAACAACCAGAAAGAAAAGCAAACTTTTAGTTTTTCCCATTAACAACTATACTTGACTTCAAATAGATGACTTTGGGGTGCCTGGGTGGCTCAGTGGTTTAGCGCCTGCCTTCAGCCCAGGGTGTGATCCTGGAGACCTGGGAACGAGTCCCACATCGGGCTCCTTGCATGGAGCCTGTTTCTCCCTCTGCCTGTGTCTCTGCCTCTCTCTCTCTGTGTCTCTCATGAATAAATAAAATCTTTAAAAAACAAAAAAACAAATACATGACTTAAAATATATATATATACACACACTGAAATAGACACATATCTCACAAACATCACCAGAATTAAGAAAGAAAAACTGAAAACTTCCAAATGAGAATACAGGGGGGGCTTTGGAAGTTTTTCTTACTTCCACCCACCTGTCTTACCACAAAAAAGATAATGCAAGCATATGAATATCTTCTCACATAACTGAAATGAGATGTTGAAGGAGTAGATTAACAATAATAATGTGTTTTCAAATTTTAAAACAAATGAAATTGTCAGTCATGAAGCTTATTTTTGAAAATCTCTTCTAAAAACTCAACATCATTTCATGTCTGCAGAGGACTTTGGTGTTATTATGGGAAGTCCAAAGTATCTTAATATCAATTAGGACCAAAATCCTATGTTAAAGAAGTATATTTATTATGCAAAACAGATTAACAAACTATATTCCTTTTTTCACTCATTCTTAAACATTATATTAAAAACTAAAGAAAACCAAAAATACCCTATACCTTGCCACGCAGAGAGGAAATCTGCTCCAACAACAACACGGAATTCTGTTTGGTATTGTTTTTTGTCAGCCCTCTGAACTAAGGAGTTAAAGAAATGATGAATGATAACCACAAAACAATACTACTCCCTAATACAAGTTTGGTCCTCTAATTCACAAGGTTCTTAGATTATTTATTAAAAATTTTAACTGTAGAAATTCATAATTACTCCTTTCCTTAAAGATAATTATTTTTCTAATGCTGAAAATATACCAAGAAAAGAGTGCTTCTATGAAGAGCAGCCCTATAAACTATCAGAAAAAGAGATTTGTAAAAACTGTAGTTTCTACACAAAAGAACACCATGCGAGTGTTCCATTTCCAGGCAACAATTTCTTTTTATACAAAATGTTCTGTTCTGTTAAGTGTATTTCTAAAAATCCTTTTCTTAAAAGAGAGCCTAAAAATGTTGAATATTTGCAGATACATGAGATAGCATTTGTATTTACTTAAATATATAAAAAGATACAGTGGACTGGTGCTTATATATCTGTCCTGCTGATGACAAGAGAACCATATAAACATTTCAGAAGTATATAAATTACTGTTTTTCTGCACATATTCCTAACATTTCTCCATCCTCCCTACCCCATTAGCAATGAATAGCAATACCAGAAAGTCTTCGGCCTATTTTAGAAGCAGAAGTATAGTACTTGAAGGAGGTTTTCTTTTTGAAAGTTGTAGGATTTCCATTGAAACCATGGTAATTAAAAATATGCTGAATATTATTAAAGAAAAAACCCCAGTACAGTCAAATATCAAAATATGGAGGAAACAGTCTACCAGAAACAGAAAATGTAATCTAAAAATGAACATGTAAAGAAAAGGATACAACTCAAATTCGAAGTCCGACATATAGCAGGAGGGTAGATCTGATAATTTTATCATCTGCACAAATTCTAAAGCAGGGCCATAATAATGGTAAACCTAGGAAAGAAATAAGATTACATGATACTTTAAGTTCTATAAATAAAATAAAAGTTAACAAATTAGTGATTACAATTTAAAACTTTACAAATTACAAATTAAAACTTTAAAATGACAGGTGATCCAAGGGGCTAAGATGTTGAAGAAACAAATTTCAAGGGTTTGTAAGACCGAGAAAGAAAACTCTCCAGGATAAACTTATATCGAGTGGTATACTGAAATTTAAAAAACAAACAAACAAACAAACAAAAAAACACCTTGAAAAAAAAGGTAAAAAGTTAAGAGAACTAGTGAAGCCAAGAGCTCCACTCAGAGAAATGAGATTGCAGTCTTTGGGCAGAGCCTAAAACTAAGCCAACACTGAGCTAGTGAAGGAGGACAGGTGCTTTAGGAGTTGAGACCACAGTACTTCACAAAAAGGATAAAGAAAAGCTAACACATTTTGAGAAGACAGCCCAAAGATTTGGGCAGAAAATGGAGTGATTTCACCATATGTGATCATGTGTATATATATAGACAAAAATACATACACACACATATACAGTATATGTATGTGTGTGTGTATACCTGTATACGCAGAGAGAGACATTTATTGAAGAGGTTGTACCCTAAGATTCCTGTCAACAGCAGCAAAATTTAAATAAATTATTCATGGTATACTATGAAAGAAGAGACACTGAGGTCATCAATCTTATAATCTTTAGAAAATATGTAATATTCCTGTGAAAGATGGCCATGGCAGGTTACTTAAAAGTAAGCAATTCTGAACAACTACTGGGAAATGTGTTTGCATCAGAAATATGTCCTTTTGGTAGTACCCCTTTTTCAGAAAATATTACCCATCAATCTGACATCCTTGTAACTTCAATGACTGTTGTTTTTGCACATTCTTGAATTGTATCTTTTAAAGTGAATTTCTAAAGTGCTTTTATACAAATACCCCCTTATGTTGTTTTTACCAATGTTAAAAAAAAGCCAACTAAACCCTTTTAAATTGCATTTCATAATTATTTGCATTTTAAGAATGAATGAAGATATGGGACACAAACTAACACTTCCTAAACTGTGAATGAAGCAAATGTCAGATACTGTAACCTCTTTCTTCATTTAACTTTTGTAATAACTTCGTAAGGTAAATATGTTATTGTCTTCATTTCACAAATGAGTTATTCAATCTACCCAGGTTACAATACCTTGTCAGTGACAGTGCCAGATTTCAAACCCAGGTCTACCTAACATCAAAGCCTATTCCCTTTCCAGTGTATCATATTCCCTCCAATCCAGTCTTAGAAAGGTCTCATAGCAAAGACCTAACCAAAAGAAGTTTACTGATCTAAAGTTAGGATCATTCTACCATTTAAAAAATAATCTAAAATAATGATAGTTTTGCCAACATTCAATGCTGGTAACATAATATAATTGAAGCACTTAATTATAATTATAAAAATCATGCAAGCGAGCATATTTAAGTATATATATTAGTTTCAAGATTCAAACATCTTATAAGAACAAAAATATGCACAAATGGATGATTGCAAAATGAATTAAACATAGTTTACCTTTGGCAAAATATTCTTATCCTTTGATGGTATTACCTTGTTGGTTAGAATGCAAGGATTTAAATTAGATGTACTAAAATTCTTGGGTGTAACTCCCTTTAAACAAAATTCAGGAAAACTAATTTCAACTCCAAACTGAAAAGAAACCAAGAGAACACAAGTATAAACAGCATGAATAAAGTTACAAAGATGAATACATCTGACTGCAATGAAAAAGTTGAGAAGAAAACCACAAGGAAATATATTTTTGATTCCTCAGCTCAAAATGTGGTTCTTCCATTTATGTACACATCCTTCCTATTTCAACTTACCCATGGATCTTTTCATGAAAAACTTTTCTTGGTCCTACCCCACCCCACAAGAGTGTATTAATAAGCTCATTCTGTGTAACCATAGAGCCAAACAATCTCCTTTACATTTACTTGTTCAATATCTGGCTTCTCACCAATCTGCAAATTCTGCACTAACAGAGCTTGTCTGTCTTATTTAAACACATCCTTAGGACAAGACCCCACACATAGTTTGCTTTCAAAATAAGTCGCTGATGAAAAGATCAATTTCTGCAGAAGCAGAAATATTAGGGGTGTTAATAGTAATGATAACAATGAAACTAATGTTTAATGAGTGGTTACTTTCTACTTTACATAATTTAACCTTCATAAAAATCTATGAGATAGGAACTATTATGACATCTATCTTGAGCTCCCTGCTTAGTGGGGAATCTGCTTCTCCTGCCCCCTGCTCATGCTGCTCTCTTTCTCTCACTCACTCTCTCTCTCAAATAAAAAAAATAGTTTTTAAAAAAGTGCTCAGTAGCAATATAACTCAGTACTCAATAGCCAGTGACTATCAGGACAGGCAAAACATTTCCATTATGGCAGAAAATTCTTAGTGCTATTCTAGAACATCTTTATAAGGTACATTTTCATTCAAATTCATTTAAACTATCAGTGTTGTAAATAAAGTTGAAAGGCCTGCTTTGCAAACAGTGATAACAGAAATCCACTTACCTTTCTTTCCCATATCTGAATTTTTCCCCTCCATAATTCTTTTGAGTCAATAGCATTTTTGAGATCTTCTAAAGATACAACATTAGCGGAGAGGTATTCTGCAATTTTCTGACAATTTCTATAAATAAAAGACTATGATGATTAAATACAGGGTTTTATATCTTCCTTAAATTTAATCCTAACAAGCAAAAATGCAGTTTCTATTGCTGCTTTTATCTACTAACATTATAGAACATTCCTTAAGTCAGTCTCTGAGGGACTCACTATTATATGTCCATTCAATCTCAATATCCCTGAAAAGAGGAATTACCATTAATAATACAGATGAAGGAACAGATATTCCTATTACTATTTACTGACTTAAATGTGTCAGATATGCACATATATACATACACATATAGTATCAGTCCTTTATATTTAAAGGACTGCTCACCTAAATTTTTCCCACACAGTTTCATATGGAATTCCATAATAGCACTTATCATAGATGATCATGACTAACAGCATTCTTATTTCTCCTTGTATTTCCATGAACAAGATCAAATCTCACTTTCTTAATCCATCATGCTGTGCTTGGCCTAAAGTTAGCACTTCATAAACATTTGTTAAATGAAGAAAATCATGAAGTTAATAAATCCAAATGAGTATTTCTTTAAGGATCAAAATATACAATTGATCCTTACTAAAACAGCACAAAACACAATGGTGTATACTTGTTTCTACATTGCACAGAAAACAAAAAAATAAATCCAGTGTATCCATGTTCCATAGTATTCATCATAGTGCTCAATGGACAATACAAACCTATTTAAAAGCACACAGTGTATTTAGATAATTAATGCTCAATAATGGTTATAAAACATTGATATTTCCTAAAAACTTAAATATCTCAGAAACAAAGTATGAAATAAGAAAAATCTAGATTCTTCTTAATAGATAAACCTCTACTAACAGGATGACATAAAACTATCTTGTCACATTAAAAAGATCTTCAAATGGGAAATCTATTAAAAAACAAGATAGCATGTTAACTGTAAAAACAGATAACACAGCAAATATGAACGAAGCAACTTACATTTCACAATGATTTCCTGCTATAGTAATTTTTGCTGAATACCATTCCTTCAAATGTTTTAATGCTCCTATAGTAGGTAAACAGTCTTTCAACTTAGGAGGATCTTTGTCAGAAGGCAACAGTATTATATCTATCATTGCTCTACCTAGAAAGAGAATAAGATATTTCCATAATTTTTTTTCAGAAATCTCAAAATAGTACCCCCAATTGAATTTTATATTTATTCAGAAGATAAAGGATTTTAACTTTAATTTCTGAAATTCTTCAAAATAATACACATCTTTAGATGTTCAAAATTTTTAAATGTTCATCATTTGACTTAAAGCCATTTTATCCTGAAATAGTATATGCCAGAAAATAATGAACTCTATCATAATTACTTGCCAACTATGCACCAGTGCTTAATTATATATATTGCTCTTGAGATCATCAATGCTACTGTATACCAAACAGAGGAAAAAAAAAAAAAAAAAAAAAAAACTGAGCAATTTCAGTATATTTCTCTATACTTAATTTATACAAAAGGGAATGACAACATAAAATTGTAATGTTCAAATAAATTTTTTCTTTATATAGAGCAATTAAACACTCAGAAAACTCAATTATATTGGCAATATCATTAATTCCTAAGAAAAAAGTATAACTTCATAAAACTTCACATTTTAAAAAATTATAAATTTATCAAAGGACCAAGAAAATATAAATGAAAAAAAAAAAAAAAAAAAGAAAATATAAATGAAACAGAAACCAAATAGAAATTTGATAATGAAAGCATTCTAATCTGCCAAAACAGTAACTATATATTTCAGTGAATGTTTTGAATTTGACATATTTCATTTATAAATAAATAAATAAATAAATAATAAAAACTTGATGCTTATTTATGTATTCAGTTATTTTCCATATGGGACCTTTACACTAAAACAGGATCTTGAATATAAGGATTAGACTGTGAGGTATCAAGTACTTCAATGGTAATCACGTATGCTTTACCAATCATTATATACTTAAGCAACTTGTACAATACATGACATATAATAGATGCAACAAGTATCTGCTTAATAAATGACCTTCGGTGATGCAAATATTCAAAGAAAGCTCTTCAAAAGTATTTATAGATGCCAAACTATACCAAGCTTTAGATGTCAGCTCTTTGGCACAAAGAAAGATAAATTTGAGACAGAATACATCTTAAAAATAGTATGATGCAATATTTCACAAAATATGCTTTTCATTATATAAAAAAAATGGGCTCTGTAAAAAAAAAAAAAAAGGCTGAGTAAAGGGCTTTTTTAACTATATAACTTTCTATTTGATAACGTATATATACCTCACACCTTACAAGAATGTTATCCAAATGATCTAGGTTAAAGAAGTTATTTCTCCAGGAGGTGTTCATAGGACTAGTGTTCTATAGAATATACTGTGGAAAACAATGGTATATAGTGGAAACATTCTTCAATAATAACTAAATAAGGAAACTGAGATGGGTATTTAATTTTCTAATTTCTAATTTTTGCCTAACTAAATAAAAACAATTAAGAGAATTGTAATGTCTCAGTAATATACTTTATTAAAGTAGTGGAGTGTGTTTTTTATCAACTTCAATTAAAAAATTATTTTTCAGGGTGCCTGTGTGGCTCAGTCAGTTGAGTATCTGACACTTGATTTCAGCTCTGGTCATGATCTCAGGGTCGTGAGATGGAGTCCTGCATTGGGCTCCACACTGGAAATGAAGTCTGCTTAAGAATCTCTCTCTCCCACTCTTTCTGCCCTTCCCTTCCTCTAAAAAATTTTTTTTTTCATTTTGAACTTCAAAATTAGAAATGAGAACACTAGCATAAAGATTAAATTCATCAGTCATTCATAGAAAGTATAAGATAAAGTAGAAATTATTGAAAAAAGTCATAAAATATTACCAGGAGCCGGAAGTTTATCTGACAACTGATGCAAATTTTCTGCAGATTCTTCATATAGCCTAAAATAAAAGGGAAAGTTAGAAAAATACACACACATACACATTACATATAATCATAATTAGTAATATTAAACAGACCTATGTGCCAGACACTATTATGTTAGATATATCATCTTATTTGATCTTCATGACAATCCATGAGGCACTACTATTAATATCCTTTAAATGATTTGTGTCAGTCACATAATTAGGTGTAAAAGCTAGGTTTCAAACACTGAGTCCAAGGTTTTAGCCATACCCTCAAAAACAAATAACAAAAAAGGGGGAAAAAACACTCTAATTTATACCTAGTGTAATTAAACATAAATAATAACTAATAAACCAAACATTTTTATAAACCCTAAAAGTATTGCCAAAGGTTTAATAGAGAAGGATACTGCTTTTCTCTGTATGGCATAAAACAGCTCTGGCTGGAATGGTGTCCTCCAATTCTTCAAAATCTTTTCATTTTATCCAAATGATGATTTCTTTCCCTCAAAATGTTATTATGTAACATAAAGTTACTTAAATCCTTTGTTATTAACCTGCCATTGTCTAGGAAACTTAAGGCATCTTATGGTATAGTTTCCAAGCTCCCTCTTGTGGAAATAATTATTAGGTAACTTACTAGAAATAATTACCTTTACACTTGTCATCTTTAAATAATGGTGGGCAAACATGGGATTTTAAGAACTCTAAGGCTAGAAGGCAGCTTAGAAATGACCTGAAAGGATCTCAACACTTTACTGATGAGAAAATAAACGAGTGGAGAAATGAAGTGACTGGTTCACAATCAAGAAACTAGAAACTACCTTTTAATGACCCTTCAATACCTTTTCCTCAGTTCTACAATGTCTTCTTACATTAATTATACAAACATATGTAATTTGAAAACGGGAAAAAAGAATTTTTAAAGTCTGCAGTAATTTATAAAAACATAATATGTGAATACTACAATAAACCGAAGTAGGTTTTTGTAATAAAATACTATGAGAGACTAAAATGAAAGGTATTAATTTGAGTCAAAGACGGGATATGTCATGAAAAAAATAATCACAATTTATATCACCTAGACCAACTTATATATTGTACCACAATTCAAAAAATCTGAGTGAATCCAATCACCTATATAATCCTCAGAAACTATGCATTTTAAAAGTGTCTAAATGTTCAAGATATACATAAATTGAAGAAATCGTATTTCGACCTCAAACAGCAAAATTAAAAGCATACTTTTAGGGTCTGAGTTTGAATACCAGTTATTAATCTTAAATAAAGTTTTTATTCAAGCTCTTAAAACTCATAATCAAGTAGAATTTATCTTTAAGAAAGTGACGTATTAATTGGAGTATCACTTTTTCCGATTCCCGCAATTCTGTAAGCTTAAAAAACTAAACGTTTTCAGATGCCAATTTTTCCATTTTAAATAGTTTTATTCAACTAGTTTTGTTTCTTTTTTTAACTTTTAAAACATGTGTGTAGCTTCATTCATCTACTTAGATCTAACCTTTTCATGGAGCTTCAGCAAAATTCAAGTGTGCAAAATGCATTTCTAAAACGTAATGCAAGCAAAGCTTTTCACATTTACACTGGCAGGAAATACACAGAAACTAACAAGTCATATTTGGGAGAGTTCAGATTTTTTTTTTTAATGACAAGAATTGCACAGTTCATTTTTTTTAGACAGTTGTTGTAGGTATAAACACTTAAAATTTTCTAAGCCAAGGTGCTTTAACAATATAAATTTTTAAGTTGGAAAGAGCCAGTAACTTGAGATCATAGCTCACATAGAATTCCAAATTAAAGTTCCAATTTCAAATTGCCTGTCTTCCAAGATGAAGGGTTGAAAATTTCAATTAACTAAAATTTCTTTCTGATAGCTGTTAAAACATTTAATCTTCACTCTTGTGGTTAAAATACTAACATTAAATATTTTAAAGATATTATAGAAAGATATCATAGAAAGTACATATCATAAGCATACTCAGCCAAAGATAATGATTCTCTGCTATTACTATCTTCTTCCTCAAAACACTCAGTATTCAAACATTCTTCAATATTTGTTTGAAGAACATCTTCAATTTCATCTTTTTCTGTACCAAAATATATCTCTTCCCAGTCAGAACTGCAAAACTAATACATCAGAAGATTGCATTAAATAATGGATTCTTGAAATTATTTATATTAACAAAGACATTCACTAACACCTATTTTTTCAGTTCTGTTACCTGATAAAATCCATATATTGCCTGTACTGCAAAGAACCACTTCTTGGAACCAGGTATACCGCCTACCGAACATGCTTGAAAACAAAACCATGCTTATTAGAAGACATACCACAAATAAGCAGATGTTATAGCATATATACTTAGAGAATTACATAATTTTTGTTACATATTATACAGTCCTCCAGATATGTGTGTGTACATATATGCATATACATATATAGAGAGATCTTTTTAAAATCTCTAAAAATTCAAACAGAACAATCTGCCTAAAGAGCAAAATTATTCCCTTACAATGAATAATTTTGTCAAAATCAAAATCTGTACTATTTTATTCATCATTTTAACCACTAAAACCTACCAAAAAAAATATACTCACTCAATTACTACTGAGTGACACAAAACTGTAAGTCATTTTAGGAAAAAGGATTCCCTCTTTAAAGACCATGAATGTCTGGTTCATCCTGGCGACTGAGAGGAGGAAATAAAACCACAGCTCAGACATAGAGAAGATTCTCTTCTTGGAGACCGGAAAGTTATATGAGGATATGAAGTTAAGGGTCATCCCTAGAGTGCATGTCAGGTTAGAGCCACAAAGAATGTAGAACTGTGTAAAGAAACTGAATTCAAAGGAGGGAAGAGAAATATGGTAACTGAAGCTTAACTCATGAAAGCTAGGTAATATGCTACGTGCTTCATTATCACTTTCTGCCAACAATCTCAGCAAAAGACTTTACCTCCTACTTCCTTAAGAAAATAGAAACCATTATTAGGTAACTACTCCCAAACATCCTGTCAACAAATATAGGACACTATTCCCATTCCCATTAAGTCCTTCCTCATTCCTTTCTGTTAGCACATGAGGGGTATTGCCCTTTCAATCCAAAGTCATCCTTCAGACTTCCACTGGGACCCCAAGGCCCTGATTAGACTATCTTTCTTGCATCTTCAAGCTCTCCTCTTCTGTCAGCTCCTTCCTATTAGCACTTAAATTTGCACAAATATTCCTCAAATTAGTAGAGGAAAAAAAAAAAAGTCTCCTTGAAATCACCTCCCTCTTCTAGGCACTACTACTACTTTACTCTTCTTCAAGGGTAAAATGAAAGTACTGTCTACACTTGACTGTTTCTATTTCATCACATTTCCTACTCTCCTCCTTCATTTCCACCTGTTTATCTCCAACATGCCACTATAACTACACTCCCTAAAGGCACCAATAATTAAGATGTTACTAAATGTGACAGCTCTTACTGCTGTTGTACCTGTCCTCTCTCTCAGCAGAAGAGTAAGAAAGGAATCAAAGATGACCCAGTTGTCATCTTTCTCCTTAAAACACTTGGCTTCGGTGGAACCTATCTTTCCAGCTGCTCCTCATGCCTTTAACAACCAGTGCTCAGTTCAGTTTCTTTAAATACTAGGATTCAGTACAAGATTTTCTGCTCTGTTCATGGTCCATAAATAATCTCATCCTTCTTTATGGCTTCTAGTTATTGATAATTTAAAAAAAATTTTTTTAATCTCCAGCCTTTTGAGTTCTGGACACATGTATCCAACTTTTATAAAATATTTTCTTTATGGCTTCTAGTTATTGATAATTTTGTAATTTTTTTTTAATCTCCAGCCTTTTGAGTTCTGGACACATGTATCGAACTTTTATAAAATATTTTCACTTTGACATCTTACAGGGAACTGTTTAGTGTGCTTATATGTTCTAAACTGGACATGTGATAGTCCCTCAAAATTCAAGTCTCTTACCTCACTAAATGCCACCAACTACACTATAACCGTGCCAGAAATCTAATGTCACTCCTGATTGCTTTCTCACTCTTCCCTTCTCCTAAACTACACCAATGCAACACTAAGTCAGGTAGCTTTTACCTTTATAGTTTCCTTCAGATCTATCTATTCTCCTCTATCCTGATTGCCTCTCTTATTTCTTAGCTGGTCTTTTGAAGCAGCCCCCTCATATCTATACTTTCTTCCAACCTGTCTGCTATACTGTAGCTAGAATATGTCATTAACATAGATGTCACCAGGTCCCTTCCTTCATTAAAGCCTTTAATGGCTAATTATTATTACAAAAAAAGTATAAACACTCCGATATGATTTACAAAGTCCTCGATATAGCTATGCCTACCTCTCCAGCCTGATCGCAATTATAATCATATTGCACTTCCAGTTTCCCGGACTTGCCATATTACTGAAAGCAATAATGTTCACTGAGTAATTAATTCAATATGGGCAGTTCTTTCTTTCTTTTTTTTTTTTAAGATTTTACTCATTTATTCATAAGAGACACAGAAAGAGAGAGAGAGAGGCAGAGACACAGGCAGAGGGAGAAGCAGGCTCCATGCAGGGAGCCTGACGTGGGACTCGATCCCAGGTCTCCAAGATCAGGCAGGCTCTGGGTGCCAAACTGCTGAGCCACCCGGGCTGCCCCAGGCAATTCTTTCTTTGCACGGTTCTGATATGCAGATTTCAATTACCATGGTTTCAATAATTCCGCAAAACAAGGTTCAAACTCCAGTTACCAAAGTTTATTAATGAACTGTAATCACCTAAAGTAAAATGTCACTGCTAGCTTCGCAAATCACTACCTAAATCAAAGATGTGTATCGTGATCAGTGACCAATCACATTACTGCTTTCCAAGTTTGTTGAGTGGTCCTGTGCATGCCATTCACTTCATGTGAATAGCTGACAAATAGGTAATTAATTGTGTTTCCTTCTTGTCTTCTGGTGGTAAATCCATGTATTTTACAAAAATGGATAATAGGAAGAGGCAATGGGCAAAAGAAAAAAAAAAAAGATGAAAGTATAGCAAAAAACCAGGAAGTGATAACACTGAAAGTGATATTTAAATCTAATGTAAATGGATTCTATAAATAGTTGCTATGATAAAAACATTGTGACAAAAAGGATGAAGAGGTCTCAGAGAAAAATGACACTGGCAAATACCTCTGCATTAAAGGAACTCAGAGATATTTCATGACTTTCAAAGTGCAAAGGATAAAACACCGGAACCTAATATAAACTTAGGAGTATGGCAATTCACCAAAACATAGAAGAGATGCTTACTCTATATCTTAAGTTAGATGGAGAAAAGATCACTGTGTTTAATAATTATGAAGTGCTGGGGATCCCTGGGTGGCTCAGCGGTTTTGCACGACTTCAGGAGTCCCAGGATTGAGTCCCACATTGGGCTCCCTGCAGGGAGCCTGCTTCTCCCTCTGCCTGTGTCTCTGCCTCTCTCTCTCAATCTGTGTCTCTCATGAATAAAGAAATAAAAAAATCTTAAAAAAAATAATTATGAAGTGCTTTTAAGAGAATCATTAAGAAGGAAGGGTGGGGAAAAATGGTAAGAATTCGTAAATCCTCCTTATAATGCCACATTACCCTATTTTATACGGAGGTAATGTGGGCAAGAAAATCCCATAAAGGGAACAAAAGTCAAGCTGAGAATATAAAATAATTTTCATATAATTTAATTACATTCGAACAGTAGGAAGAGTCTTTTACAGTTTTGTATTTCCTAACTTACCTCCCTAGCCCAGTGACTTGTGCACCACCAACAAATATTTGTACTTACACTTTTAAATGATCAATCTAATTAAATTTATTTCCAATACAAATGCAGTGCCAGAGAAGAAAGGGGTTTGCGTCATACTCACCTGGAAAAGTACTATCTTCTGGATTCATTGAAGCACTAATGCTTCTTTTCAGGACATGATAAACATTTGCTGCTGTCAGGTCTGGAAAAGAAAAAAGACAAACTCGCTCAACGGGCTCAAGAGTTATGTGATCGAGGCCTATCCCAATTTCACCGTTTGAGACTCCCAAGCACGTTATGTTGTATGTAGAAGAACCACACGCTCTTCTAGTTTCAATATGGTAAACAGAATGCAATCAGAGAAAGCCGGAAAGGCGCCCAGTTTGTACATGCTAGCCAGTTAACAGAAATTCAAAATTCTCCCCAGGAAGAATAATTTTAAGCGGAGAAGGGAAACTCTATTCTGCAATACAACCACATCCATTTTCTCCTCAAAATGCCTGCTCAGGGCAGCCCGGTGGCTCAGCAGTTTAGCACCTGCCTTCAGCCCGGGGTGTGATCCTGGAGACCCAGGATCGAGTCCCACGTCGGGCTCCCTGCATGGAGCCTGCTTCTCCCCCTGCCTGTGTCTCTGCCTCTCTCTGTGTCTCTCATCAATAAATAAATAAAATCCTTTAAAAATGCCTGCTCAATTAAAACAAAATGCAATACCAGCTACAGAAACACCGAAAAGGAGTGTATTCTCCGACGGTTACAACTGTTTTAAAGTCACCTTTTTTTATTAGCTTTGTTTATTTTATTAGTTTATGCGTGGGATGTCTCCTCCCATCAGGCTGTGAACTCTAAGAGAGTCAGACCCTTCGGCCTCGCGTTCCCTTGCGCACTACCCGCATCTGGAACACAAAGGAGGCGGAAACGCTCCCCGAACGCACGCATTTCCAAGCTGACATTCCATCCCACCGTCGCGTTAAAGTTCTACTGTGCCAAGAACTTCTGACCGCTGGAATTCTGCATTCACGAATTTATCCCTATGTTTTCCATGAAGGTAACGACATTCCCAGCCCTTACTGGGCCGCCTCCGTAGAGAAGCCGATGCCCGGGAGAGCTCGAGATAACAGTTCCCTCCCTTACAGAAACTCGATCTCCAATGTCTTCCCCTCCCCGCAAGCCGTTCCCGCTCTTTCTCAGTCCCGCGCTTACCGGGCAGCTTCTCGGTACCCTCGGCGGCCGACTCCGCCTCCCCGCCCGCCGCGGACGGGACTTTTCCTTCTCCCCAGATCACGAGGAGCAGGTACCGATCCATCTCCTTGGAGCTCAACTGGGGTCTCAAGTCCCGCTTTCCACATCCAAACAGTCGCGCGCTTCTGACGTACTTCCGGTTCCCCTCCACTTTAGGTCGGCTGGAAATTGTGCGCCCTCCGTCTGTTTGCGGCAGCTTTTTCCGGCCGGTGGGTCCTTCGGCGGAGTTATTCTCTCAATAAGTGCATTGGTTCCTCCTTCCGTGACGAAGCTGCTATGATGGGAAGGTTGGAGGAGACCCAGCAAGAGCAGAGGAGCTGACGAGGGCTGGCCGGCCTAGGAACTAAGGTGCTTGGCTTTATACGTTTCCCGCCGGGCGAGTGAGGCTGGTGTCTGGCCTCGGATCCTGGGGAAAGAGCACCCTCCTGCTGCTGGGGGAACATGTCGAGTTTCTCTAGGGCGCCCCAGGTGAGCTCGAATTCTTACGGCTTGGTGGAATTCATTACACTGGCACAAGGCAGTCAGTGGCCCCGGTGGACTTAGTGATGTTGAGTCGGCAGGGAAGCCGAGTCTCTGGGCCAAGAGGTGCCTCGGGAAAACACATACGAGGGTCGTGATTCTGGCCAACGCTCGCTGTTGTTCACGTGGGACGTGTTTTCTCCTTTCAGCCAGCCTTTTTCATGTGTTTTCTTCCCCCACCCTCCCCCCGGAAAGAGTATTCGGAAAAAGACAGCCAGAGAGGTAATGAGGTGGATCAGATAGGACCTTGGAAGAGGTTGTTCATCAGTAAGATGCGTATCTGTTCAAAGGTTTGAAGTCCGGGAGTAACGTGGTGTCACGTTGGGTGTTGAAAGGAGCCTCCGGCCGCCGAGTTTAGACCGTTCAGAGAGGAGGACTGGTGCAAGGTAGAAGCAAAACATCCGTTTGGAGACCAGCTGCAGCAATCCGGGCTAGACGTGGTGGTGGCTCCAACCAAACTAGTAACGGCCTAGGGTTGAAAAGCGATGAGGTTTCGGTTGAAGGCGGAGCCAAGAGGATTTCCTGAAGGAATGAATGGGAGCTGACCGCAAAAGAGAAAGGAGGGGGGGTTTCCCCAGGGCTTTTGTTTCCATGACTGGAAGAGTGTAGCTACCACCAGCTGATGCAGGGAAGACTGAGATTGAAGCAGGTTGCAGGTGGAAGAGCAGGAGTTCAGTTTTGGGCACTTTGGTCCAAGCTGCTGCTTAGCCCAGCCTTGCTCCAGGTATGATTCCTTTCTTGGGCTGTTTGTTGTCTCTCCTGAATAAGGCAAATATATAAAAAATAAAATTAGACATTTTAAAACTTTTGTAGCAATGGGATGATGTGGCAATATTTTGATTTTTTAAAAACAAAGTTTGTTTTTTTAAAATCATCATCATCATCATCCGCATCATCATCATCATAGGCAGGGGAATGGGGAAAAACTAGTGTTTGCTACATAGCGTTTAAAAAGCATTGTAATGCAGCTGCTAAGTGGACAATTGGATACAAGTGTAGAGTTCAGGGTAAAGGTCCAGGCTAGAGATGTCAATTTCTGCATTTGAGTCTTCAGCACGAAAATGGCCCTGAAAGATAGGAGTCTGGATGTAGTCTTCGAGGAAGTGTGTATAGAGAAGAGAGGAGAAGGACACAGAACTGAATTCTGGGACATTTTCAGCATTTCAGAGGTGAGAGGAGGAGAACAAGCAAAGTAGGGGAAAAAAGCGGATAGAGGGCGGTGTCCTGGAAATCAAGTGAGGAGAGAATACCCAGAAGAAGGATCAGCTGCGCTGAAGGCTTAGACTGGAACGATGATTTTAGGTGAAGGCCCTGGTCACTTTGGCAGGTGGTAGAGTGAGGGCGGAGGGCAAAAGCCAGGTTGGAGCAAGTTGAAGAGAGAATGAAGAGAGACAAATTGGAGTAAAGACAATGTCTTTGGAAGAATTTTGCCCCAAAGGAGAGGAAAGAAATGAAGCAGTGGATAAGTGAGGTCAAGAGGTTTTGTTTTGTTGTTGTTTTTTAACTTCATTATCGAGAATTTCAATCACACATAAAAGTAGGTATCACCCAGTTTCAAAAACCTCATAACCAATATTATTTCCTCTGTACTCCCACTCGCTTCCTTCCCTTCCTTATGAATTTGAGATGAATCTCAGATTCCTGTTATTTCATAAGTAAATATTTCAATATGTTCTCTCCAAGATACAGATTCTTTTTATTTTTTATTTTTTTAAAATATTTTATTTTATTATTTATTCATGAGAGACAGAGAGAGAAAGAGAGAGAGAGGCAGAGGCACAGGGAGAGGGAGAAGCAGGCTCCATGCAGGGAGCCCGACATGGGACCCGATCCTGGGTCTCCAGGATCACACCCTGGCCTGAAGGCAGCGCTAAACTGCTGAGCCACCCAGGGATTCCGATACAAATTCTTTTTAAAAATAAAATCCCCCCCAAAAAAATAAAATAAAATAAAATAAATAAATAAAATAAAATAAATAATAACCAATAAAATAAATAAAATAAGATATAAAATAAAATAAAATATCCCAATACCATTTATCAAAAACAAAAGTAAATGATAATTCTTTAATATCAAATGTCTAGTATATGTTCAATTTTACAATTTCCTCATACATGCTATAGGAATACTTAATGTTTTTACTTTAGTTTTAGATCTAGAATGTAATAATTTCCCATCTTTTAATTCTCTCAATAAATAGGTTGATAATAGGTTAAATAATAGGTTAATAAATAGGTTAATAATTCTCTTAATAAATAGGTTCTTTTTCCTATTTGTTTCTTTGGAATTTATTGAAGACAAAAGATTGTCCTATACAGTTCCTACCATTGGAATTTTTCTTAGTCCTAAGCTGAGAATAGTATGGAAAGGGTATGGACTAGAAGTTATCTTTATTTGCAGGGAACATGATTATCTATGTAAAAAAAAAATCAGATGGAATCTAAGAAAAGCTACTAGATCTGATAAATAAGTTTAGCAGGTTTGCAGGTTATAAGACCAACATGCAAAAAACAAAGTGTATTTTTATGCATATAAATACATACACACTAGCAACAATCAAACTTGAATTAAAAATACAATGCCATTTATAATGGCATCAAAATATATGAAATACTTAAAAGATAAATCTGACAAAAGATGTGCAAGGAGAACAAGGTAGAAACTAGAAAAGAGAAAGGAGAAAAACAAATGGTGAGCAGTTTAGAAGTTGATTTGAAGTTTGTAATAATAAAATTTAAAGTAAAACCAGTTAGCCTGGTTGTATTTTTTTCCAGCATTGTTCAGCAACTTATGTATATGCATAGAGAAAACATCTGGTTGAGATCGTTCTGGACTGAATTTTCTTAGTTCGAAATTACTAATGGATACTGCAAAGACAGTGGTCTGTATCTGAGGCAGCCTAAAGCTATCTAAGGCAGCTATTTATTTATTAAGATTTTATTTATTTATTCATTAGAGACACAGAAAGACAGAGACATGGCAGAGGGAGAAGCAGGCTCCATGCAGGGAACCCGATGTACTACTCAGTCTCAGGACCCTAGGATCACAACCTGATAAGGCAGCTATTTAAAATTAAAGTTTATTCATCATCCGTCTATACTTGTCCAGCTATATTCTGTTAGTGTATCCTCCCATGGAATTGAACTTCTGAATAGTCTTCACTTCCCAGTTGGCCACTCATCATTCAATTAAATGTATCTGTTAGTCTCAAAATATTTGTGAAGACCTTTATAAACAGTTTCTACTTTCATAAGAGTTTCTTATTTCCCTTCCAAATTCTATGTGATACCCCAAAAAAGTCATAATATAAAGAAAAACATATCTTTGAAATATTTTAAGTAAAACATCATCCACATTGCAGATAGAAAAACAGGCAGGAAAAATGACTGTGTTATACTTCGTAGAATGAGAAAAGACCCTTCTCTAAAAAAAGAAATGAAAACAAAACCAAAAAAAAATTATTTAGTGACAGGATCTTTTTCATTGATCTCTTACTGATACTCACTGTAGAATACACATGATGGTATATAATAATAAGCTTGGTTATTTCCATTTTAATTAGAATTTTCTTTGTTTTCTGTCTCTCTTTTTTCTCCTAGCAATGGGCCACATTTGCTCGGGTTTGGTATCTCTTAGATGGGAAAATGCAGCCCCCTGGCAAACTGGCTGCTATGGCATCAATTAAACTTCAAGGATTGCATAAACCTGTATACCATCAACTGAGTGAGTATCATTTTAGATCTGTCACTAGTAGCAATAATTTTCTCACCATAATTGAATCTTGAAGAAATCTGACTGAACTACTTCTGAGGGTCTCTTTTTTTCCTGGGATCCCTTGTTCCATTCTTGCGAAAAACCTACTGGGCACTAAAATGAATTTGACTTATTCATAGGAAAACCATACAGACTAGTTTGCCTGAGACAACCCCATTTTGTTCCATTACCCCAACAGAAGTATCAGTAGTCCTCCTTTCATTCTCAGATATCCTGATCAGAACTATAAATTAAATGTTCACTCTTATACATGTCTCTTCACATTGCAATGTGCATTTGAATAGAGAGTTTTTGAAAATGAAGAAATAAGTTTACCCTCTCTTCTAAAAGCCTTTTCCCCAGAAGGATAGATAGAGCTAGCTGGACATGGAGAGTTTACTCTTAAGTTTTCAATTAATAGATTTGATTTTCTATAACCTTTTTCCAAAACAAAAGAAAAAAGTTGTATACTAAAAGACTTCTGCTTATTACAGGGAGTTTTGTATGACTTCACTTACCTAGGCATCTCATGGTCCATTTAAGTATAGGTAATATTTTAAAGAAAATTAACAGTTACAATGATGATGAAATAAATACCCATACACTCAGCGTCTGGGTTATTGCCAGGTATTTATTTATTTATTTATTTGCCATTATAAACAACATTACTGTCAGTGTTCTTATACCTTTTTTCCAGCACACATGTGGAAGAGTTTCTCTGAGGTCTGTCTACAGGACAAGAATTACTGGGTTCAAAGGTGCATAGGAAACTAGTCAGTCTTTCTGCTGATATCCTACCAGAGTTTGTATTATCCCTCATCTTCAGTAACACTTGATGTTTTCATTCTCTTTAAGTTTGACTATTCTGGTAGATGTGAAATACACTCCCTTAATGGTTTTAATTTACCTGTTGGGATTGCAAATGGAGCTCCTTATCTTTTCTGTTTATTGGCCTTTTATCATTTCCTCTTCTGTGAACTGTCTGTACATGTCTTTTGCCCATAATTCCACTGAGTTATTTGTCCTTTATGTTTTTGTAACTTTTATTGTGAAAGTTTTCACATTTTACGAAAAGCTCAAAGAATAGTACAGTGAATTTATACCCCCATCTAGATTACCCAATTATTAACATTTTAACATAAAATTTAATATAAAATTTTTTATTCAGTCATTGGAAAATAAGTTGCAGATTGTCATAATAAATCCTCCTGATTACTTCAGCATGTGTCTCCTAATAATAGGAATACTCCCCTATATAACTGAAATGCCGTCATCATACATAACAAAATAAACATAATTTAATTTTGTAGTTTTAATGTCCTGTGCATTTCCAAATTTCCCTAGTATTTCCAAGCTTATTGGAACTGTTATAGCTGTTACTTTTTTTTAGACCAGGATCCAACCAAGTTTTATGTATTGCCTCTAATTGCTGTGTTCCTTTAGTCTTTTTAATATAGAATAATCCTTCTCTTATTTTCTTCTTGCAGTTAACCTTTTGGGGAGTCCTGGCTAGTCTTCACATAAAAAACTTTTTTCTTAAATGCATTCTTCATTTGTTCTTGGATGCATTCTCTTGCTGACTCCTCTTTCCCAGTTCCCTTTGTTCTTTTCAACTTTCTAGTGTCCCAGTCTTCTCTCATTAAAACTTAAGGTTGCCCTAGAGCCTGGTCCTTGGACCCCTTCACATTCCTGAAGCAAGCCTATTCAATTCCATGTTTCTAAATATCTTCTATTATACTTGGAGCTACAATATTTATATCTTCATTTTTTACCTTTTCCCTGTATTCCAGACCCACATAACCTCTCACTCTTAACAGAATGGAAAAAAAGAAAGAAAAAAAAGACAAACTGCTTAAATCTGGATCCTTAGGTCAGTCCAATAAAGTAATTAGTGATCCTTTTTTTTTTTTTCCCCTACTCAATTTTTACTTCAAGTACTCTATTAAAAACACTGGCCACCAGCATATTCAGAAACTAAAATTTATTTCTATTTATTTCTATTCAGCAGATCTTAGATGTCTAGTAGACATCTCCAACATGTTAACGTGGAGAGGTCATACTTCCTGATTTCTGTTACCCAAACCAACATATTACGTACAGTTTTCCCATCTCAATGAACAGCTTCTCTATTCTTTTTTTAGTTACTCTACTCAGAAGTCTTTGCTTCATTTGTGCCTATTTGTTCAACTGCTTATATATATCTGAAGAAATACATATATCTCAAACCTAGCCACTTCTCATTAACTCTCTCTTTTACTGTAACTTTAAACCACTGTACTCTCTATTCCGGTTTATTCCAAAAGCCTCCTCACTATCTCCCTGCTTCTACTCTTGCCCCAATAGGGTCTTTTCTCTGCAGATCAGTTACAGTTGTCTTTTCCAAATGGGAGTTAGAGTAAAAGCCAAAGTTCTGTCAGTGCCCTACCAGAACCTACATGGTATGGTCCCTATTATCTCTCCGAGTGTATCTCTTCCCTCCCTTGAGCAATCCACCAAGGCTTACTGCTGTTTCATTAATATGCCTGTCAGCACATTTTTGCCTTAGGGCCGTTTCACACTTTGTTCCCTCTGCCTGGATGCAGTTTTCCAGATTTATGTCTTTTCTGGATTTATGACTTCTTCACATTTTTCAGGTTTCTGCTTATTTATATTCTGAGAGAGGCCTTCCCCAATTCCTCTGTCAGCTCCCCCTTTCACTCTCTATACCTTGCCTTTTAAAAAAAAAAACTAGCATTCACTGATCACACGTATTATATAAACATGCATTATCTACCTACTTTTACTAGACGAAATTCTAAGAGGACAGGAACCTTGCCTGAATCTTTCAAGCTATATGCCCAGTGCCTAGAATAGTGTTTGACACATGGATGGACTGCATGAAATGTTTTTTGAGTGGATATATGCATTCATGAATACCGGTTTTGAGAATGAAGAAATTATTTTTAAACAGGGCTCTGGCTTTTCAGCTGAGTTAGATTTTGGATCTATGGAGCTAGGTGTTTTGATTTGGGTAAGAGCAAGAACTTACAAGTTCCCCCATTCTCATACTTGCTGCTCTAATCTTATTCTTCATGAAAATTTCAAAGTAAGCCCACAACCTATGAGATCTTTAAGTATGGAATTTGAATGTAAGGATTCTCTTATGTCAATCTTTGTTCTTGAGGCACTTAGTACAACGTCTGGTCCTTCACAGATGCTTTTCAGAAACATTTTGTGGAATGACACTGTAAGAAAATGTTCTATGAGCACAGTCAGTTCTCTTTATTCACTGTAGTTACATGCTTTAAAGTCACCGTGAATGCTGAATGAGAGTGAACACCAAACCACCGCTTCTAGAGCTAGGTTCCTATGAGCCTCTGGTCACAACATTTTTTTTGTCAGCCAATCAATATATAGTCTTATTTGTTTTATATATGTTTCTGTCTAAAGATACCTTTAATATATATATTGTTGAACTCATGGCCAACCACACAGTTACTCATGCCTGAATCTAACACAAGTGGTTTTTTTTTTTTTTTTTTAAGATTTTATTTATTTATTCATGAGAGACAGAGAGGCAGAGATACAGGTAGAAGGAGAAGCAGGCTCCCCATGGGGATCCTGATACAGGACTCAATCCCAGGACCCCAGGATCAAGACCTGAGCCAAAGGCAGATGCTCTTCCACTGAGCTACCCAGGTGCTCCAACACAGGTTTTCTTTGTAAGACACACTGCAGCCTTCTTGCAGTTAGGAACACTACACAGCACTTTAGCATCAGACTTGAGGGATATTTTAAACCATAAAATCACTTTAAAAAGCCTAAAAATGCCAAAAAGCTACCACTAAATGGACCACAAAGGGACACTTGTTATAGTAAAAGCGCCAAAACAAGAGACAGTGCATTACATTATTCAGCCTCAGTTGGAAAGGTGTGTATCAAACCAAGCCACTCAAATTTTTCACTGTTGTGCATATGTCTGCAAATGACTGGGAAAGCACTGCAGGTATTGAGATTATACATAAATTTTAAGAGAATGGGCAAATTCATCAAGTGGAATCCATGAATAATGGGGAGCACCTGTACTTCGAAAGTAAAATAGTGATCCACAGACTTATGCTTGACTACTGAGAAATCTCTTTACTTTAAAATTTCTCTTTTGGCAGACAAGAAGAATGCTGTAGTCCTAGAATTACCAAGTCATAGAAATTAATTCCTTAGGACTTCAGAAATTTTAACTGCCTCATTTATATATGAGAAAACTAAAATCAGAAGAATAAAGTGACTTTCTCACTGTCACTCAGCCGCTATAATAGCACTGGGACCAGAATGCAGGCACTTGTTTCCTCAGAATAGTGAATTACCCCTTCCACTTCAGCGTGGTGATTCTGAGGCACTTAAACTGTTTTCCTGCTGACCTTTTTTTTTTTTTTTTTTTTTTTTTTTACCAATCTTATTTACAAGGTGATACACATGATCTTTTAGGTTGTTTTTGTAGAAATACAAACAATACAAAATCTAGGGAAAAGTAGAATTAGTAGTAATCTGATTTCCTCCTTAAAGTATAACACTTATCTATTCACTGAATTAAAGTTCTGCTTTACTACAAGCAGCTCATTATTACAAAAGTATTCCTTAAGTATTAATGAGAATATTCTGCTAGGACAGCAGTAGAGCTTTTGTGGCAGCCTATCACATCATCCTTTTCTAGTAAAGGAGAATAGCTTTTCTATGAAATTAAACATTTTCATTTTAAAAACAGTTATTGGGCAGCCCAGGTGGCTCAGTGGTTTAGCGCCACCTTCAGCCCAGGGCCTGATCCTGGAGACCCCGCATCAAGTCCCCCTGTTGGGCTCCCTGCATGGAGCCTGCTTCTCCCTCTGCCTGTGTCTCTGCCCCTCTCTCTCTCTGTGTATCTCTCATGAATAAATAAATAAAATTTTAAAAAAATAATAAAGATTTAAAAAATCAGTTATTTTTGTTTCACTATATAATTTAATATGTAACATATCAGCAAAACTTTGTATCCACAAGATGTCACTAAAATCAAGACTAATTCAATTTTCAACTTACAAACATGTCCTGTTGTAAGTTTATTTTTAACATTAATTGGTTTAGTAAGCATTTATTAAGCATATGTTATGTGCTCACAATCACTGTAAACATTTATTTGAAAATTGACATACAATTTCCAGAAAATAATACTAATAATTGATGGTCATATATCCAAGAGTGGCTATAAAAGTTAGCCAACAAAATAAATAAATAAATAAGCCAATAATGTATCCAAACATGATATATATGATATTTGAACTACTTTATTGGTCCAGTGGACTTGTCAAGTGTTGTAGAAAATCAGCTTTCCACTTACAGATTGTTTCTTATGGAAAATGTCTAGGTAAGCTGGAAATGATGGAGTACTAGGAAAAGTGTTCCTTCCTTTCTTTAGAGCTGCCCTTCTGAATTTGGGACCTGAGAGCTTTCTGAGCTTGTTTCTTTGTCACTGATATATGAAAAGAAAGGACACATGGCAATTTTTGGATTATGACTTATTCTTTATGAGGATTTTACTCTTCTCACTGCACACAGATGAAAAAATAGTGGAGGACTGTGTGAGCATTTAAAAGAAGCAGTGAAAAAAACAAAAAAACAAAAAAATAAAAGAAGCAGTGAGAAACTTGTCTTTCATATTTTCTAGTTATTATTAGATTATCCTAAAATACTCCCAATCTACATGAGATGAAACAAAATAAAACTTGCACACGATTCTTAATGTTATGAATGCTAGGACACCAGACAGTTAAATGGATTAGATTAGATCTAGTAGAATTTCTGGCATTCTGCCTTGTATTATTTATTTACATCTTGCAAGGATTTGTTAGAGAGAGGGAAAAAAAAAGTTTAGGATGATCTTTTTAGTTACCAAGCTAATATATTTTCTCTCTTACTATCAAGTTCAATGTCAATTTATTTAAAATGTCAATTATTACTGCATCATTTTAATTTTGAAATCTTAATAACGTATTTATTCTTCCATTCCTAGAATATCATTATAAACAGTGAAGGAGAATTTTGCTCCAGGTTACATCCAGAATACTTAACTCCTTTGGAAGTGAATATTTAGATATTATCAATAAGTTTGAACAACACATCTTATTCCTATCACAGTGTCTTTGCACTCCATCAATTTTATGGTAACCTATGATCATCTGTCATACTGGCTATGCAAAAGTTCAGGGATGCCAAAAATAACATTGAAGTAGGCATTTGAACATTTATATTTCAAGATTGGAAACAAACATAATGGCCAAAGCCGATTTTGTTATTTATCAGTAAATCAAAATAGCTATTTTTCAGACATTTCTTAAGCCAAATCTTTTACAGATTTATAAAAACAGTGCTGCGTTGGGGTACCAGGGTGGCACAGTTGGTTAAGGGTCTGACTCTTTTGTTTCGACCTAGGTCATTATCTCAGGGTCATGAAATCAAGCCCTGCATCCAGCTCTGCACTCAGTGGAATCTGCTCTCCTGTCTGCTCCACATGCTCTCTTTTTCTCTCTCTCAAATAGATAAATCTTAAAAAAAAAAAAAAAAAAAAAAAGGCAGTACTGTACTGGTTGAAGAAGGGAGAAGATGCTGGACCCTTGCTCCTTTGAGTCACCTTCTCAGAACCTGACATCTCTATCAGATACAGTTTTAAAACCACTGAGCTAGGGCACCTGGGTGGCTCAGTGTTTGAGCATCTGCCTTTGGCTCAGGTCATGATCCCAGAGTCCTGGGATCAAGTCCCACATCAGGGTCCCCATAGGGAGCTTGCTTCTCCCTCTACCTGTGTTTCTACTCTGTCTCTCATGAATAAATAAATACAAAAAAAAAAAAAAAAAACACTGAGCTAAACCAAAGAACTTAAAGAAGGATTTGTGCTGTAAAGCGGATGAGAAGACAGGTTGCAGACTGAAGGGAAATATTTGAAAACCACAGAGCCAACAAGAAACAAACACACACCTACATTATAAAATGAGCAAAATACATGACCAGATGGCAAATAAACACATAAAAATATTTAACATTATTAGCCATTTTGGAAATACAGATTAAAAACGCAATGAGATCTCAATGCACATCTATCAGAATAGCTAAAATAAAAAATAGTGGCAACAACAAATGCTGATGATAATGCAGAGAAACTGGATTACTTACACATTGGTGGTAGGAATGTCAAATGGTACAGACAGTCTGGAAGAGATTATGGTAGTTTCTTATAAAACTAAGCATGAGTTTACAGTACATCAGTTGTACTTTTGGACCTTTGTGCCAGGGAAGTCAAAACACAAAAACCTGTACCAATTAGTAATACTTCCACTGCATTACTCTTTATCCCTCTGTATTTATCAGCTCCCAGCATATTGTATATTTGCTTATTTGTTTATTGTCTAGCTCATTCCACTAGAGTTTAAGATTTTAGTTGCAATTCATTGCTGTAATTCCAGCATCAAGAACAGTACCTGGCATTATTAAGTAGTAAATAGTGAGTGGATTAATTAGTTGATCAATGGAAAAGGAGTATAAAGCAATTTTGAAAGAGACTCCTACCAAACTTAAGATACCTCCATCTGAATCTTCCCTTGTATGGAATCTGAGTAGCTCCGAGAGTTGAATGTTCTGATTTCTAAGATAAGAACTAAAAGTATCTCCCATGAAATTTAAGAAAGAAATTGAATGGGAGCCAGACATAATAGAACAAGCCCTATTTACATTAAAGTGAAGTGAACATCAGGAATTTTTTTGATACTTAATGTGATTGGTAACTCCTAGGAACTTAAATTTTATGAATAAAATTTAGTAACTGGAGATAAATCAGGAGAGTATTTCTAGTGAAAGGAACAAAGAAAAAATTGGAGGGGGCTACCTGAGCAGCTCAGTCTGTTAAGCATCTGCTTTGTTCTCAGGTCATCCCAGGGTCCTGGGATCCTTGGGCTCCCTGCTTCTCCCTCTCTTTCTGTTCTCTCTCTCTTTCAAGTAAAAAAAAAAAAAAAAAAAACCCTTGAAAAAAATGTTTTAAAAGATTGGAGTATCTGTGTATACATTCCTGTGTGTATGTGTGTTTTTTTTTTCATTTAGAATTGTTTATTAATTTATGATTTACACCTAGTACATTGCATTAGAGTTATTTATGTTAGCGTCTCTTTTGCATATTCTTATGTATTTCCTTCCCAGATTAGATGTTCATACCTTAGAGATGAAAGAACATGATTTTCATCCTATCTGTGGTATTCTTTCTAATGTCCTTTGAAAGGTCCTTTTTGATCTCTAAAGAGTATAGCTTTGGAGTAGCTCAAGGTGATTTTTGCATATTTAAAGCTTAGGAGACATTTTAAAAATAAATTCAGCTTTTGTGTAAAGTTAGCATAATGATTCCATTTTCCTTCACATAAGTATCATGCAAAAAGCCTGAACAGGATGCTAAATAACATGGCATGTGAGCTTTGGCAGATCACTTAGTCTCAGCAGGCCTTAGCTGCTTCAACTGTAAATGTCTGGTTGAAAATTAAGGTAACTTCAGCATTCTCTGAAATGCCGTGGATCTCTTCTCACCCTCTCTATTTTTCTGGTTCATTTACCCCATTGCCTTAGTAGCCCACCATGGGTCACATTTAGGAACTTTAGTCAATTTTTCAAATATAATCAAACTATCTTTTCATCCAGTGAACACCAAGCTTCCTAATTCTCTCCTTTACATTTCTAGATTCCCTCTCACTGTGGTAAAGAAAACTTACCTGCTTCATCCTCTTTCCATTACCCTTATTCCACATAGACAATGTACTTCTCTCTGAAAATGCTATCACTCAAATTCAAAGTGCTTCATAGAATCTTATAATCGTTAGTCGTCATATATGGTATTTGTTTATACTTATTTTTTCACTTAAAATAAGCTTTTAGGATCTTTTTTAAGTGTCCCTAGTAGTAAAATAGGCATTTATTTTTTATTTTTTTTAAAGGCTTATTTATTTATTTATGATAGACATAGAAAGAGAGAGAGAGGCAGAGACACAGGAGGAGGGAGAAGCAGGCTCCATGCCGGGAGCCCGACGTGGGACTCGATCCTGGGACTCCAGGATCGTGCCCCGGGCCAAAGGCAGGCGCTAAACCGCTGAGCCACCCAGGGATCCCCTAAAATAGGCATTTAAAAAATGTTTCTCATTATTTGATTTTGTGATGTGATTTTTTTTTTCTCCTGTGAAAACCACATGTTGACTTTTTAGGGTTTTAGGTTTTTTTGTTTTTTAGATAATCAGCCAAATTTAGGGGTACTTTTCACTGGAAAATTAACCTAATATATTTTAATTTTTAGATAATCTATTTTATCAAATATGCATGTTATAGTTGAGAGTGGTAGGTTAAATGTAGTTAGTTAAATGTGGTTGGAAAAAGCCTTGGGTTTAGTAGTTAAGCATAAGATCATAGTACTCTATTGTTCTCTGAATTTGAGAAGAATAATCAGTTGTGATGTTTTACATTTGTTTTCAATTTGCCTATTGGTGAGATATGCCTTTTTACATCTATATTTGTATTTTTTTCATTTTGTCTTCTATTTTAAGGGGAAGTTTATATTAGATTTAAAGGCATGTTAATATAAACATTTTAGCAAAGTGTGATTATTAATGGGAAAAGACAATAGGAATAACGATAGCTTGCCTTTCAAAGATGTATTGTTATTATTGGCATCTTTATTATATTTTCTTTTACCTTCCAGTGTTAAGATTTTCCAAATGTCTGGCCAACTCTTTCTATACTTAGGTGTTATATAAAGGAGGAACAGAACAGCAAAATCTTGTTGAAGGATTTTGGTGTTGCACCATGACTTGCTTTATATTTTTTAAAGTGTTGTTTAGGCTTTGAAAAGCTTTATAAATAACCAAGACCACTTTATCTTAAAGTCATGACTTTTATATAAAATCTTCTTTTGTTCTTTTTAAATCTAGGTGACTGTGGGGATCATGTTGTCATAATGAACACAAGACATATTGCATTTTCTGGAAATAAATGGGAACAAAAAGTATACTCCTCACATACTGGGTAAGATAAAGCCATTGCCCAACAGACATATGAAAAGATGCTGAACATTACTAGCTATCAGAGAAATGCAAATCAAAACCACAATGCGATACCGTCTTACACCCATCAGCATGGACAGAATAAAAAAGACAATAAATAATAAGTGTTGGTGAGAATGTTGAGAAAAAGGAACCTTAATGCACTGTTGGTAGGAATGTAAACTGGTGCAGCCACTGTGGAAAACATTGTGGAAGTTCCTCAAAAAATTAAAAATAGAACTACCATATGATCCAGTAAGTAGTTCCACTACTAGTTATTTACTCAAAGAAAACGAAAACACAAATTTGTAAAGATATATGCACCCCTATGTTTATTGCAGCATTATTTATAATAGGTAAGATAAAAAAGCAACCCATGTGTCATTGATAGATGAATGGATAATAATGTACACCTGTGCACATGCACTGGAATATTAGCCACAAAAAAGGATTCAGTCTTGCTATTTGCAACAACATAGATGTACCTAGCTTGTATAATGTTAAGTGAAATGACTCAGACACAGAAAGACAAATACCATATTTCACTCATGTAGACTCTAAAAAACAAATGAATAAACAGAATTAGAGCTATAAATACAGAGAACAAATTGGTGGTTGCCAGAGGGGGATGACAGGAAAAAGGATGGGCAAAATGGGTGAAGCGGAATGAGAGGTACAGGGTTCCAATTATGGAATGAGTAAGTCACAGGGTTAAAAGACACAGCATAGGGAGTATAGTCAATGGTATTATAATAGCATTGTATGGTGACAGATGGGGGATCCCTGGGTGGCGCAGCGGTTTAGCGCCTGCCTTTGGCCCAGGGCGCGATCCTGGAGACCCGGGATCGAATCCCACGTCGGGCTCCCAGTGCATGGAGCCTGCTTCTCCCTCTGCCTATGTCTCTGCCTCTCTCTCTCTCTCTCTCTGTGTGAATATCATAAATAAATAAATAAAATTAAAAAAAAATTTATGGTGACAGATGGTAGCAACACTTGTGGTGAGGATAACATAACATACAGAATTGTTGAACCACTAAGTTGTAGATCTGTAATGTAACATCGTGTCAACTATGCTCAAATAAAAAAATAGATAATGCCATTGTCAAGGAAGATAGGAAGTATATTACTTTAAATATACTATTGGTCTTATTAGAGGCACCTGGCTGGCTCAGTTGGAAGAGCATATGACTTTTCATCTCAGGGCTGTGAATTTGAGCTCCACATTGGGTGTAGAAATTACTTTTTTAAAAAAAGTAAATAGATAAGTAAACTAACAAGCCCATCCCTTTAAAAAAAAAAAAAATAGATCTTACTTAAAAAGCTGTTTCAAGGGGATCCCTGGGTGGCTCAGCGGTTGGGCACCTGCTTTCGGCCCAGGCCGTGATCCTGGAATCCTGGGATTGAGTCCCACATCAGGCTCCCTGCGTGGAGCCTGCTTCTCCCTCTGCCTGTGTCTCTGCCTCTTGCTCTCTCTCTCTCTCTGTCTCTCATGAATAAATAAATAAATAAAATCTTTAAAAAAAAAAAAAAAGCTGTTTCAAAAAATAGCATTTAATACTAATTTTGCACATGTTACATACATAATTTACTCAATCAAACCCCACAGAATTATACCAAATATCGATTTTTACTGACAGTATTTGCTTTTCCTAGAAGCTTTTCACATAACCTCTCTAGTTTAGATTATCATCGTTTAGTCAGTATAACTTTTTTCTTTCTCTTTCCGATCACTCATGTTAGTGCTGTTTCCTGTACCATCTTAAATATCTGAAAATACATGAGATGTTTAAGGAAACCCAAATTTGGAAGATACCTAAAATCCCACAACATACCTTTCAAGATCCAGGCCTCTCTGTCTGTGTTGAATAACACATCTCATGGCTTGTAGGACAGACAGCCCATTCATTCCACCTTTGAAATGGCTTATATTTTAGAAAGATCTTTTTTTTTTTTTACATAAAGATTTTATTTATTTATTTGACAGGGCGAGCATAAGCAGGGGGAGAAGCAGAGGGAGAGGGGGAAACAGGCTCCCTGCTGAACAGGGAGTCCAACGTAGGGCTTGATCCTATGACTGAGATTGTGAACTAAGCTGAAGGCAGACGCCTAACTTACTAAGCCACTCAGGCGCCCTAGAAAGATCTTTATGCTATTGAATCATAACCTGTTTTTCTCTAGCTTTTATACTGGTCTTACTTCTCCTTTTTTGACAGTGTAAAATAATCATATCTCTTCCACAGGACATCCTTCATATAATTTTGAGACAGGGATCAATAAAGAGCCCATTAATTTGTCTTTCCCCTAGGCTAAACATCTATAGTGCCTTAAAAGTTCTCTATATGGTTTCTCTTTGACCATCGCCTTTATATCTTGGTCACTCTAGATACAGTAAGTTCTCTTCAGTGTCTTTCTCACTAAATATACTTCCCTGGCTATGTTCTTATGGTTTCCTAGTATAATGGGAATCCTCCATCCTTAGAGGCCATATCACTGGGTAGTACACTGAATTCACCATGACACAGGAAAAGAGTTTTAATTATATAAAAGTAAAATAGCCATACAACAAAGGACATCATTAAGAAAATCTGTAAAAGTATGTAATAGTGGATTAATGTATGTATGTAAGTAATAGTGGATTATATTCTTGTATAAGAATATGTAATAGTATTATATAATAGTGGATTAATGTATGTAATAGTGGATTAATATTCTTAATAGATAAAATGTTCAGAGAAAGTGCTAAGGAAAGCTTTGATACCTTATAATGCAAATGTAAGCAATAGATGCCCATCAAAGTAGCAGAATCTTATTAAATTTTTTAAAAAGATTTTATTTATATATTCATGAGAGACATGGAGAGAGAGGCAGAGACATAGGCACAGGGAGAAGCAAGCTCCCCTCCAGGGAGCCTGATGTGGGACTTGATCCCAGGACCCCAGGATCACGACCTGGGCTGAAGGCAGGTGTTAAACCTCTGAGCCACCCGAGCTGCCTTCTTTTCCCATGTAATTTCTTCTGTTTTCCAGTCTCAGAAAATCTTTTCTTAAAATATTTCATAGACATTCACTTCTCATGATTTTAGAGGTCAGGTGAGATGTGTATGTGTGCATCTTGAACTTTGAACTCTAATTGTTCAGTCATCTAAAATGTATTGGTATGAGTTGGAAATACAGCCTACTGTTAGATGCCTCAGTAGAATTCACTTAGTCATTTCTCCTGTGGACAGGATACTATTATATTTACCCATATATCCTCAGCACCCAGCACAAAAGGCATTCAGTAAGTATTTACTGAATTTGATTTGAATTGAGAAGATTTGACTAACATTTAAAACAAAGTTTCTTCTCTTCCATTCAGGCTATCCCTGGAGGAAGAAGTATAGTTACTTTTTCACCAGTAAAAATCAACTGAGTATTTATCACATTATTCAAGTATTTGTCTACTGAGAATTTTATGTTCTATCTCCAGATTCTCTTGAAATAAAATTTAAATGGTATTATGCTTTAGAATTTGGCATCCCAGTGTTAAAAACAGAAAGGTGATCTTTAGCATAGAAGGTATAAAGTACTTTTTTCCATGGAGAAAGGAATCCAGGAATTGAAGTCTAGACAGGTATTTCTTTTTCTGAAATTGAAATTCCTTGAAACAAGTATAAGAATATCATATTGAAAATTATCCTTCTTTCTCAGCCAATTTCTAAATCTGCCTTCTTAAATTGTATTCCTGAAATGTGGTTCCTTCAAATGTTTTCAAGTCTTGTCGAAAGAAACTTATAAAAGGAATCACATTTAAGTAATCTTTAACTCTCTCACAGAGTACGCTGAGTTTATATTTTCTTTTCCCCTTTACCAGAAATCATTTAGGCTTTATTTATCTACTCAGCCTAATGAAACCTTACATCTGTAGATTGTTTTTGTTTTAAATATCTTTTTTTAAGATTTTATTTATTTGTTCATGAGAGATACAGAGAGAGAGGGAGAGACATAGGCAGAGGGAGAAGCAGGCTCCCTGTGGGGGGCCTAATGCGGAACTCGATTCCAGGAACCCAGGATCACGCCCTGAGCCAAAGGCAGAAGCTCAACCACTGAGCTACCCAGGGGCCCTTGTTTTAAATTTCTTAAGCACTGTCACAAACATTTTCTCATTTGACTCTTGTAAAAATCTTGAGAGGTAGATGGAGCAGATATTATCATTTTCTTATGTGAATAAGCTCATATAAAAATGTTAAACAAGTTACCTAATATTATACTGGCAGCCACTAGCAAACCTAGATTCTAGACTGGGATTTGGGGCATCCAAGTTATTAAGCTGCCACCAATGCCATCCCAAATATATATATACATACACACGTATATATGTGTATATATGTTATTTTTAATCTCTATTTATCCATTTCATATATCTTTTTGGTATGAATGCAATGAAATATTTTATTACTTAGGACCAGCATATAACTCTTTGTGGTCTTTTACCAACTGATAACATGAAACAGAATCATTCCCTATTCAGAGTATGAACTCAACTTCAGAAAAGTGGCCTACCGCTATTTTCCCCAAACATGACTCCTAAGTTATACAGACATTTTGACTTGGCAGGAAATGTGAAGCATATTGGCTCACTGCTTTTTCTTTCTTAATTCAAGCATGGTAAACTCCCCCGGAATGAATGAATGAAAACTTTAAATTCCATAGAAGGATAGTTATGCCAAGAATTTTCCAGATGTGGAACTTTTACAATATAATGATAGTTGACCACTTAGAACAGCATTTCAAATAGCATAGACTACTACTTAATTTTTAAGACACTAACGAACAGCATAGTTTCCCAAGACAAGAATAATTTTATAATAAAAAATAGTTTTCATTTTATAAAATGATAGTCAAGAATATCATAGCCTACTCCCAGTTTTAATATCTTCGCTTCTTTTCACAGCTACCCAGGTGGATTTAAACAAGTAACAGCTGCTCAACTTCACCAGAAGGATCCAGTAGCAGTAAGTTTATTGTATTTTTTATTATTTATCATCTGTAGAAAGACTAGTTCAGAAACTGTTTTCCCAGTCTTGCCTCTCATCTAATGTTGCTAACATACAGGCTGTAAATTCTGTGCTTTAACTGTGTCACAAGTTTTGATAAGTATTAATTCATTATTATTCAATCTTTATATTTTCCAATTACTATTTATTGTTTTGCATGTTAGCCAAACAGTTTTATTGCATTTCTTTTTAATTACTTGGTACCTGCTGATGTTTGCTGAAAACATCTTGGAGAGAGAGCAGTGTTTATATCTGTGCCTGTTTATATATCCATCATATCAAATATGCAAAGTATGTTGTTCCAATCAAATGAAGTCTTACTTTTGTTCATTTGATTTGATTACCAGGATGCCTGGGTGGCTCAGTGGTTGAGCGTCTGCCTTTCGCTCAGGGCCTGATCCTGGATTCCTAGGATCGAGTCCCACATCGGGCTCCTTGCATGGAGCCCGCTTTTCCTCCCTCTGCCTGTGTCTCTGCCTCTCTGTGTCTCTCATGAATAAATAAATAAAATCTTTATAAAAGAGGATCCCTGGGTGGCTCAGCGGTTTGGTGCCTGCCTTTGGCCCGGGGCGTGATCCTGGAGTCCCTGGGATCGAGTCCCACATCAGGCTGCCTGCATGGAGCCTGCTTCTCCCTCTGCCTGTGTCTCTGCCTCTCTCTCTGTTTCTGTGTCTCTCATGAATAAAGAAATAAAATCTTAAAAAAAAAACTTTATAAAAAATGATTTATTGATTACCTGAAAGAGTTATGTTACACTATCAACTGTGTATTTTTTTTCTGTAATCCTATCAGTTTTTGCTTTGTATGTTTGAAGAGTTAGTGTTAGATGAATTTAAGTGTGGAATTGTAGTCTTCCTAAGAATTAATCAGGGTATGTACTAGCCCTTTGCTCCAATAATGCTTTTTAACTCAAGCTGTACTTTTTTTATACTAATAATCTGTATCAGCCTTCTTTTGGTCATGTTTGCCTTATCCATCATTTTACTTTAAATTTAAATTGAACTAGATTTTACTTTATTTTTTCCTCTCTTTCTTGCCTTCTTTTGGATTGGTTGAGTTTATTTATTAGAAATCTAAGATTAATCAATGCCTTCACTTTCCTCCAGATCAAATCAAGGTCCTTAAAAGATTTTTAACACCTACTCTATATCACAGGATTCTTTTTCTATTCAGCAATTTTTAAAACCCCTTCCAATTCAACCTTCTTGTTATTGTTTTTTAACAGTTACTGATTTTTTTTTATGATTCTCTTTGCTTCTAAATCCTTTCACATAACAGCCTTCCTTTAGGATTATTTCCTTCTTAAAATATTTCTTTTGACATTCCTATCATAACATTCTCTTAATAGTAAACTTTTTATTTTTGTCTGGAACTGTCTTTATTTTTGCCTTCTTTTATGAAAGGTAGTTTTGCTTATGTAGTATTTACAATTCTGGGATAACCATTTTTCTCTCACTTGTTTGAAGCTATTGGTCAAACAGATTTTAGCTTCTGTTACTGCTGTTGATAATACATTCTGTTTCTTTGAAGTATTTTGTCTTCTTTTTGGATACTTTTGAGATCTTTCCTTTGGCATTGGCTTTCCTGTTTCAAGTCTTGTTATTTATTTTGCTTGAGGACTGGTATCTTTAGTTCTGAAAATTTGTCAGTTCTTACATATTATTGACTCCCTTTATTCTCTATCTGTTCTTTCCCTTTGGAAATCTGATTATATTTACAGTAGATTATCTCATTTCATTGTGCATGATTCATTAGCTCTCTTTCATATTTTAGGTCTCCCTGTCTGTGCTGCTTGTCAATAATTTCTTTATGTCTATATTTTAGTTCTCTTTTTTCCTGTGTCTCATCTGATCAATACTTTTTTTGAGTTCCTAATTTGCATTATTATATTTTTTCTTGAAGATTTACTATTTGTCTTTTTTTCAAGTTTGCTGATCAGTTTTGATAGTTTTAAGTTTCTTTGTCATATTTTGGTTCTTTCTTATTTTTTTAAGTGTAGTAAACGTAATTCCTAGTGTTTATATCTGATTCTAGTATTTATGGTCTTTGTGGATCTGCAATATATTGTTTCTGCCCGGGATACTCGATAAGCTTACATACCTTGAAACTTCATCACTGAGAACTCTTTGAGACTTGTATCTTTCAAAGTGGATTTCTCCATAAAAATTTGCTTAGTGGGGGCACTTGGGTGGCTTAGTTAAGTTCCTGACTCTTGATTTCTGTTCATGTCATGATCTCAGGGTGGTAAGATGGAGCCCCATGTCAGGCTCTGCTCAGCAGAAGTCTGCTGGAGATTCTCTCCCTCCCAGTGCTCACTCTCTTTCTCTCTCTCTCTCTCTCTCTCTCTCTCGCACGTGCTCTCAAATAAATAAACAAAAGCTTTTTTAAAAAGGGTAATAAACTTGAAACTCACTTTAAAAAAAGGAGAGAGTGCCTGGGTGGCCTAGTTGATTAAATGTCTGACTCTTGGTTTTAGGTTCAGGTCATGTACTCCAGGTCATGAGATTAAGCCCTCCCCCACTCATCAGGGAGTCTGCTTGAGATTTTCTCTCCCTCTCCCTTTGCCTCGCCTCCCCCCTTCTCTAAAATAAATAAATCTTTTTTAAAAAAAAGATTGGCTTGCTTCTGTCAGGTGGATACGACTATACCAACCTAAGACCTCATTATATACTCTAGACTTCTGGTTTTGATCCCCATTTTTAAAAAGGGTGATTTGGGGGCATTAAGGCCTTGTGCAGTCAGGCTCATAGTTCTGTTTCCTCTCAGGAAGATTTTTGTTTTTTTATTTCTCCACCCTATACCTTGGATATTGCTTTTCTATTGAAAATCTAGGTTAATGAGGAAGTCCAACTTCCTGACCAAAAAAGGCTAGTCCTTTGAAATTCAAGCCCTGCACTAAGCTGTTGCCCTCTGGGCAAATGCCAACCTTAGGACTTTTTTTGTACTACTTTCTCCTACTTCTGGCCTCCAATTGCTTCCATACTTTAGAAAATATGTATGTATGTATACATATTTTTTTTTCCTTAAGATTTTATTTGTGAAAGAGAGAGAGAGAGCACAAGTAGGGAGGAGGGTCAGAAGGAGAGGGAGAAGCAGACTCCCCACTGAACAGGGAGCCCCATGTGGAGCTCAATCCCAGGACCCTGGGATCATGACCCCAGATGAAGGCAGATGCTCAGCCAACAACAGAGCCACCCAGGCACCCCAGAAAATATTTTTTAAAACATGGAATATTTATTTCTTTATCATTTGAGTTATGTACCAGAAGTTTCTAATCTAAATATTGGCTTTCAATATTGATAAAAACAAAATCTCCTGTTGCCATTTCACAACTTTATTTTTCCTTCCTTAATTTTTTATAACCCAGTCTTTGAACTATACTCATAGAATAGGGAATATTTTCCCCATTAGAACTATTTAGCTTTTTACCTAAATACATTCATAAGTAAACAAAGTGTTATGCTCTGAAGACATTCTTTTTTATTTTGCTACAGTGGTGAATAAAAATAAAATCTGTTGTCAGCATACAATCATTTATTTGGTACAATACTGCCTAAAATTTTCTTAGAGGTGAGGGAGAGGGACATATTTTATTCTAGTAAGCCCTGATATAACATTTGGAAGTTCCATACTTTACTATTTATTTTTACCTCTTAATCATTTATAGGTATTTTACAAAAATATGCTCAGAGATTGCTTAAGAAATATTTAATGTTCTGTTTCAAAACATTAGACTATTACAGGTCAAATAAAATATCCTATTTTAACTATTTATATGAATTGCATATAATGGTATTAAAGAGTTATATGGGCTGCTGATGATATATACCATAAGTGCTATAACATTGTAGTTTTATTATTTGATAAATATTTTTAAAATTTAAATTTGTTATTCAGGCATACTCACTATCCACTAGGAGGCAGTATAGTCCAACTTTTTAATAAGAATTTGGCACTAGATAATATTGTAGAAATGGTTTCAAATTATGTTTTATAAATAAATATTAAAATGCATTGCAAAATGTTTAATGAAGTCCTGGAAAATAGTTCAAAGTTAAATCCATTTTAATTATTACCTCATTTAAATAATGTTAAAATTTTTTTAAGTCTTAATTTTGACTTTGTTTTATGATAAAGGGAATGGCTTATTAAAGGAAGAGGTCAGTTACTTTGCTTCCAAATCAAATACTTAAGTTTTTGTCTGGAACAGTAGGTCCTCTGCCAGCAGACATAATTTGCTAATCAGAACTTGGTGTATGGATGGGCTTACAAGAGAATTTGTTTCATAGTGCATCCTTCTGATTATTAGTATAGTCCTGGAATATTCTTTGTAAAATACATTAATACATTTTAATAGTTCTTAGTAGGTAATTCAACATTTCAAAATATTTTTTATAATTACACAGATCATTATTAGTAAACTCAGATAAATATGTTGATTCAGCCTTTCCTTATTCCTCTATCATATACTTTAAGAGTTTCTTGTGCTTATATTTTTTCTTTTATTTTTAAGTTTTTCTTTGTTTAAATAATCTCTACACCCAGTGTGGGGCCTGAATTCAGAACCCCAGGATCAAGAGTTACATACACTTCTGATCCAGCCAACCAGATGCCCCACCTATTCATGCTTTTTTTTTTTCTAACATAGTTCCTTTCCTGTCTTTTCTCTACCTCCATAGTTTACAATACAGTTATTTTGTGTGAAACAAATGGCATGTGCCCTGGTTTACAGATGCAGAAGTTCTTTAATATTTATTAGCCTCGCTTTATTCTGTCTTTCTCACTTTCTGAAATGCTTAGAACTTATGCTTAAGTCTATACTGCTGTGATTACTTGGCTGCACATGTTCTATTACTTGGGGTATATGTTGTTTGTATGTCTGCCTTTTTCTCTCCTCTGTCAGCTTATAACCTTTCTATACTTTCTAGCTTCCTCTAATTTGACTGTTAGGTTTGCATTTTTTAACAGGGCAAGTTTTAAAAAACCAACTTGTTAATTCAAGTGACTACAACTACATTTTTATAGGGACATGAACCCTAAATGTCATATAACCCTACCACAACAATAAAATTGCTATTATGATATTCAGAGGATATAATGACTAGCTTATCCAGAAAAGATGCTCAATAATCTTAACACTGTCAGTTTCTGCTTAAGATTTTTAAGAATTAAAAATTTTAAAGACTAATATCTAGATCAGTGCTGTCCAATAGAAATTTCTGTCATGATGGAAGTATTCTTTGTCTGCACTATCAAATATGATAGCGACTAGCCATATGTGGCAATTGGTCACTTGAAATGTGGCTTGTGTGACTAACTGAATTTTTAATTGCTTTTAACAATAGAAATCTCTATTAAAATCTCCAGAACATAGAGTATTAACAGCACTAAACTGGAAAAATACGTATGCGATGCCATTAGCCTTTGTATGTAGTAAGGTTTTGTAGTCTGATTTGATGAGAAAATGAAAGGAATAGGAAATCCTCTTATAGTGCAACACTGTTCTAACATGTATAGTTTTGATGGGTTTAACTTTAATATAGGTCAAATTATATTCTTGGATTATGAGTTCAGATGGTAAAAATTGATACAATTCTCCAAATGTCCCTATCAGCAGTTTTATGAAGACCTTGAAGTGTATTTGTATATACTATATACCAGCAGGCCCCCAGGAGATTGTGGAACACAGAGTGACACAGTGTGAACTTCTCTTGACAAAGGATACACCAAATCACATTCAGACCAACAAAGAGGATAATCTTAGAAAGGGAAAAGTAGGGCAGTTGGGTGTCTCAGACGTGTAGCGCTGCCTCCAGCCCGGGGCATGGTCCTGGAGACCAGGGATCAAGTTCCATGTCGGGCTCCCTGCATGGAGCCTGCTTCTCCTTCTGCCTGCTTCTTTTGCCTGTGTCTCTGCCCCTCTCTCTCTCTCTCTATCTCTCTCTCTCTCTGTCTGTCATAAAATCTTTTAAAAAGGGGGGGTGGGGCGGGGGAATGTAAATCACGGCAAGGTTAGTTTGCCGTGTTGGGAATGAGTATGGTAGAGAGAAGGCACTTTTTGTCTTCTTGAGAACTTATGGAGAGAAACATATTGTAGGTGTGATTGCATGTGCTATATGTCTATTCTGGGACTAAGAGCACCACCTGGTTTAAATTCCAGCACCACCACTTATTAGATACTTGAAATTGGGAGAGTTCTTTAACTTCACTAAATCTGTTACCTCATCTGTGAAATGAGACTCAGCATCATTAAACAAGACAACAAATGTAATGCAACTGACCACTGTACATGCAGTGAGTTTCAGTAAATGTTCACTGTTACCACTGTTGGAGATTTGTGACTTTGAGTCAGTCTCAAAACTGTATGTTCAGGCTTACCTTCTGAATTGGAAACCTCCTGATCTCCTACCTGGAGAAAACAGGATTTAAGGCCTCCCTGGGTTCTGCTTTATTCAGGATGTGACATTATTTGAGCCATAAGTTTTTATACAAGCTCAGGGAACTTTTTTTTTTTTTTTTTTTTAATTGGTGTTCAATTTACTAACATACAGAATAACACCCAGTGCCCGTCACCCATTCACTCCCACCCCCCGCCCTCCTCCCCTTCTACCACCCCTAGTTCGTTTCCCAGAGTTAGCAGTCTTTACGTTCTGTCTCCCTTTCTGATATTTCCCACACATTTCTTCTCCCTTCCCTTATTTTCCCTTTCACTATTATTTATATTCCCCAAATGAATGAGAACATATAATGTTTGTCCTTCTCCGACTGACTTACTTCACTCAGCATAATACCCTCCAGTTCCATCCACGTTGAAGCAAATGGTGGGTATTTGTCATTTCTAATAGCTGAGTAATATTCCATTGTATACATAAACCACATCTTCTTTATCCATTCATCTTTCGTTGGACACCGAGGCTCCTTCCACAGTTTGGCTATCGTGGCCATTGCTGCTAGAAACATCGGGGTGCAGGTGTCCCGGCGTTTCATTGCATTTGTATCTTTGGGGTAGATCCCCAACAGTGCAATTGCTGGGTCGTAGGGCAGGTCTATTTTTAACTGTTTGAGGAACCTCCACACAGTTTTCCAGAGTGGCTGCACCAGTTCACATTCCCACCAACAGTGTAAGAGGGTTCCCTTTTCTCCGCATCCTCTCCAACATTTGTTGTTTCCTGCCTTGTTAATTTTCCCTCAGGGAACTTTTTATTCTAACTAAAATTGGCACATATGTAGATTATTTTTAATCTCTTCCTATTGTCCTTTTCCTTTAAAAATAGGTTAAACCAAATAGAGACTAAAGAAAATAGTAATGCCCAAAATAATGACAGTTCTTTTGCTGTTACTGCCATGTATCTACTTAGGTCCTAATTTCTTTCTTTTCATTTCTGTTGAGTCTTAGCCCACTTGTTTTCATCACTGTCTCTAATGTGTTTGCCTTCTAATATCCCAAATCAGATTTTGCTTGTTGAGTCCTACATATATCTGTTTTTCAGATTGTGAAACTAGCTATTTATGGCATGCTGCCAAAAAACCTTCACAGAAGAACTCTAATGCAGAGACTGCATCTTTTCCCAGATGAGGTAAGTCAGTGGTCATTGGTAATGATGCTACAACAAGGAACATGGCCAGAGCCCCTGTTAAATTGAGGGTATTCATTGCTTATTTCATCAGCTATAAAAAGTATGAATTTCATTTACATTTTATATGACTAGTGGCAAAACTTATATTAATCATGGATTAATAACTTAGTTTTGGTTGCTAATTATTTTCCTTAACTTTAGAATACTTGTTCTTACTCAAAATTTATTCAGCTAAAAAAGTACTTGAAAAAATAAACATTTTTATTTATTACTGTTAAACTATTTTAAGTACAGCTTTCTCTTTAGTATAATATAATAAAATAGTAGAGGTTCTATAATAAAATGGTTAAATCCAGGCTGTGGAATCAGACTATCTGGATTAGAATTCATGCTCCACCATTTACTGACTATATGGCCATGGGTGGTTACATATTATCTGTTTTCTCATCTGTAAAATGGAAATAATGGTACCTACTTTATGAGATTATGGTAGGGGTTCAATGAGATAACATTTGTAGAGTGCTTAGAACAGGCCTGACGGTAAGTGCCAGTTACTGTCATTACAATGGTTGTGATTGTTGTTGTCCTTACAGTTCCTACTAGAGGAAAAATGTAGAAATTAATTCCAGATTATCAAGTTATAGCAACCATTTAAGCCACTGTGTGCTCTATTTAGTTAACTTAATGCATGAGTAAATTATTCATGGTTTTATCAAAATGGTTAATGTATTACCTTTGCTTTGCATGAATCAGTAGAATTTTCCAGTATTTACTTTAACTTCTGAGGTAACAAGCATGGAAGCAGTGTCATCATCTAAGAATAAATGACCTTCATGAAATCACAATATTAAAACTTCTATTTCTGATTGTACCGTCCCATTTTTTTAGACACTAATTTCTTAAAGACACAAAATGATTATATATAGATATATAATCTTAGTTATAAGGCAGTCAGGTTTGAATGTGGAGGTTTTAAGTAATACATAGTAGTTCAGTTCAACAACAAATTACTGGAATAATTTCAGACTGTAAAATTAATGGGCCCATTTTCCCAAAAATGGATTGTTATTAAATAAAAACTTCCTAGCACATTTTGTTACCCAGGCCGTGGGGAAATAGACACTCATAGATTGCTGATAAGAGTACAAAATGGGGGCAGCCTGGGTGGCTCAGCGGTTTAGCACCGCCTTCAGCCCAGGGTGTGATCCTGGCAGCCTAGGATCGAGTCCCACATCAGGCTCCTTGCATGGAGCCTGCTTCTCCCTCTGCCTGTGTCTCTGTCTCTCTCTCTCTCTCTGTGTCTCTCATGAATAAATAAAATCTTTAAAAAAATACACTCAGCTCTAAAAATCATATTTTAAAAAAAAGAGTACAAAATGGTGCAACCAATAAGGGATCTGAGAATTAGGTAACATTACATATAATACATACATAAGGAGATTTGTGGTTGATTCAGCAATCTGTTTACTCTGAAGATACACAAGATTCTTGTTTCCACAGTATTTATAATAGTAAAATAATAGAAATAAGAATTTACTTATAGGTAATTGGATAAACTATATAATATCCATTCAGTTGAGTACTATATAATTACAAAAAAAGAATGCCAAATATTCTTGTGACTTAGAAAGTCACATAAATAATGCTTTCCAAGATACCTTGGTAAGTGAAAAAAAAAAAAAAGTGAAAAAATACAGATGGCAAACTACCTTTTGTATTCATATATACATATATATGATTACACATACATACTGTATTTGCTTTTTCTGCATAAAGAAACTCAGGAAGAATAAATGAGAAAATGAAGTTGGCTACTTACTAAAGCATGGGAACAAAGAGATAGGAGAAATAGGGAAGAGAATAAGGTTTTTGGAGAATGCCTTTTAGATTATTTTTTTTTACTTCAACTTTGTTATCATATTAAGATTTTATATAAGGGACACATGGGTGGCTTAATCAGTTGAGTGTCCAACTCTTTTTTTTGAGTGTCCAACTCTTGATTTCAGGTCAGGTCATGATCTCAGGGTTGTGAGATCCAGCCCCAGGTCAGGCTCCATGCTCAGCTTGGAGTCTGCTTGATATTCTCTTCCTCTCCCCTTGCTTCTGCACACTCCCTTTCCCTTGTTCTCTAAAAATAAATGAATAAAATCTTTTTTTAAATAAATAAATAAAAATTAAATGACAGCATTAATAGAAGTAAGCACAACTAGTGCCCAGATCTTGTTTTCTAAGTGCTATTCCTTATTAAAAGGAACCTGGTTTTCATTGGAGAAATGGTTGATTCTAGGTCTAGAGTAGAGATAAAACAAAGTTACTATGGAGTATATGCATGCACATATTTATTATTTCTGCATTGTTCATATTGGTAAAATAATAAGTAACAGAAGTAAGGCAGTGTTCAAAAATGGATGGAGAAATATCAAAAGAACATGGAAGGCATTTTGAATTGGTGCCAAATGACCAAATATGGGACTGTGTGAGCCTTAAAATTAATGGTAATAATAATGGGTTACATTGAATAGAAGACAAAAATCTGTGAGCCCATGATGATAGTCCAAAAATTATTTTTATCTTGTTATAAGTTCCCTTTCCTTTCTAGAGAAGAAAAAGCTTTTCCTTAGAAAAGAATGTCCCCTAAAAAATGTAGAAATAATACTGAATTAGAAAAGCCACCATTATCAGCATATTCTATGGTCACTGGGTAAAAGATTATTATAGAACAAGATAGTCATACAATTTCAAAACATCATGCTACACAATACTTACTGTTTGAAAGGAGATTAGATACTTTTTTATGTTGAAGATACCTGGTGGACACCAACATAACCAGGAGATCAAACATATCTATATGGGAAGACTGACATCATGTGCCTCCTGCTATGAATGAAGAACTGAAGACTCCACCTAAACTATCAAAATAGCATATGTCAATAATGTTTAACCTGACGAATGAAACAGTCCTACAAATCCAAATAAAAGGGCAGTCTACCACTTAATTGGCTTAGACTCTTCAAAAGTGTTAATTTCATGAAGAACAAAAAGCAGGGAAAGGGCTTTGTATTAAGAGACTAGACTGAAGAACTTATTATGTATGTTAAACAACATAGTAACAGCATAATGACTAAATGTAGCATGTGATCCTTGACAGGATCTTATACTAAAAAAAAAAAAAAAAAAGATACTTTAGAAGATAATTTTATCAGTTCGGGAAATTTGAATAGACACTTACATATCAGAAGAAAGTACTTCATCAATGTTAATTTTCCTAAACATGACTTTGTAACATGTGTGTGTATATACGTGAAAAGAAGGAGGGCAAACATGTCCTATTTTGACAATTGGTGAATTTACATGAAGGTTAGATGAGTATTCACTGTATCCTCACAACCTTTCTGTAAAATTAAAATTTCTTTTAGAAATTGACAAAGGTGAAAACCCTGCCCCCTGCTTATTGCACTCATTCTTTTCCTTATTCTCCCTTTAGGTTAATTATTCTCTCCATGCAGAGGACTCTTAAATCTCTACAAACACATTGTTAGCATGTTTGGGTTACATTCTCTGTGTTCAGTTTAAAGGAGCCACTTCCTCTCTTCTTGGTTTCATGCGTAATGCCTAATCAACAACTTTTCTCATTTTGCACTATTTTTTAATCCATTCTTTCAGCAAATTGTTCTAATAGTGGAGAAAGTTTGTAAGCTCATTTCAGTCAAAATTCTCTTCAGTCAGCAAACATTTACTAACCCACTATGTTCCACACCCTGTGCTGTGTAAGCACTTGGCAACTTTTAAAATTGTCTTTGTGAATGATAGAGGGATTTTTTTTTAATGGCTTCCCAAAGGAGTGTGAAATATTCATGAATTTTTATAAATATCAAACTGGCAAGTAGACTTTTTCAGGAAATAAAAAATTACAGCAACTTAATATTTATATGTCCAAGCATCCTCTCCTTGTTCCAGTTCTGTGTAATTTATATGTCCAAGCATCCTCTCCTTGTTCCAGATTGAATACATCAGGGAAGGGATGTTAAATGCTTCTCAGTGAAGAAACACATTGTCAATAGTATTTATTATATTTTGTATATATTAATAGTGACCCTATACAAACCATAATTTTAAAAAGCCAACTAAAATTTTTAAAACATTACTAAAATTTTGCCATATTAGGTTTTAGAACAACTATATAACTCCATAGAGTTCTGTGATTCTTTAAAGCTACTTTAAAATTTTGATCCTTAAGACATTGTATAGAAAACAATTACTGTATTGATGCCATGTCCTTGCCCAGATATTTGATTCCCAATTATGATATGTTCTTTTCCAAGAATTATAATTTACTATATAATTTTTTTTAATGTTTGGGAACATACTGTTATGAAAAGAGGGAAATATATGTGCTATCCCTGTGGAAATATTCATAGGTCACTTTCATAGATATCCAACCATTATTTCAGTAATCTCCAAAATTAACTTACCATCCAAATTCACAAGACAGTTCCCTTTCCCTATTTCTGATTCGCGAAGCACAGTATAAATGTAAATTTTTTTGGTTACTCATGCTCTTCATTTTATCACTTCCTTTACTTTGTTCAGTATCTGTTCTTTTAAAATCTCTCTCAAATATATGCTTTAGTTTTTAATTTGCTTTTAATTATGCAAATTCAGATTTTTTTGCATAATAGCTTTTTCTTTCATTTTTCTGAATATTTGAATATATAACTAGGGAAAGTCATTATGGGCAGAGGGAATACCATTAATAAAGGCACCAGGATTTCAGTGTGGAACAGTGCATGAAAAGCAAGGAGGCTGATAATTCAGAAGCCATGGATGGGTGTGTGTGTGAAGAGATGGAGGCACAGAAGTCGTCTAGGAGGCAGGACACTGGTTTGAGCAGTGACATTTTTAAAATTGTAATCCTTTAGAGCCTATCATCTTTTTATTTCCTTTTATATTCTGTGAATCTAGCACAATTTCTGGTTCATAGAAGTTCAGTAAATGTTGGCTAAATGACTCAAAGAAGCAACATATTTTCATTTTCCAGAGTTTTTTCTGGCAACAACATGGAGTATGAATTGAAAGGTTGTGTCACAGGAAGCCATAGACCCAGTACATTCACTCAATCAGATGAAAAGTCATGAGAATCAGCCAAGGCAGTTCCTTTCTGTATTTGAAAGGCCAGGAATAAATTAAACAGTTAAGAAAAAAATAGTTAGAACTTAGTGACTCAATAGTCCTCAGAACTGAAGATGTCTGATTTATCATGAGAAATAGGTTTGTCAAGATTATAAGTTATAGTATTATAATGAGATTACTTTTATCATTAATGTACTTTTCAGGGATTTTTACGGACTTTTAAAGATTATATTGTTTTCCTCATTCTTTATTCTTTAGTTTGTTATTTTTTAATATTCGCTAAGTATTACTACTTTATTTCTAAGGAACATATTTTAAGAAAATTAAATCTGAATTTTATTTAACGTAGGATATACCAGAAGATATTCGTAAGAATTTAGTGGAAGAGCTTCCTCAACCACGAAAAGTACCAAGACGTCTAGATGAGTACACGCAGGAAGAAATAGAGGCTTTCCCAATAGTGTGGTCTCCGTAAGTCTTTTCTCTTTCCTGTCTTTGTTTTTATTTTTCTGGTTTTCCTTTTTTTATTTTTTATTTTTTATTTTTTTAAGATTTTATTTATTCATGAGAGACACAGAGAGAGAGAGAGAGAGAGGCAGAGGGAGAAGCAGGCTCCATGCAGGTAGCCCAACATGGGACTCGATCCCAGGTCTCCAGGATCACACCCTGGGCTGAAGGTGGCACTAAACCACTGAGCCACCATGCCTACCCTATTTTTCTGGTTTTCTAAGCTTAGTTTAGTACCCCCTGTTTCTTTAACCAAATGAGAAAATCCTCGAGTGTGGGAATAGTGAACTTTTTTTAATTCCTTGGATACTCCTTCCATCTTCCACCTGCAAATAAATTCTAGATGTAGGTATTACAACCAAAAGTCTCTAAAGTTTTAAAACCTTGCTATGGCCATGTAAGGATGTTCACAGGTGTCTATAATTGTGTCTAGATTTTTTGTTTGAGATGACATTACTTGGATTGATTGTAGTCTCTTGGAATGATAAATTATCATTACTGAAAACAAAGTGATTCTCCCATTTTCTGAATTGTTTCACTAAGCTTGAGAGTATCATCTAATGAAGTCACCGATTCTGGACAATTAACAGTCTTGACCCAAATAGAAAAACAAAATAGCAAACACTTTTTGCTATCCTCTACACAATTTCCTCTGTCTGAGGTCCAGAAAAGTGCTCAGTTTTGACATACTATCTCCCATCTGATTTTTTCCAGGTTTCCTTATCTTCCTACCAGGGTCTCCATGACCTGGCTCCTCTCTGTCTCTGAAGCTTAATTAAGTTCTCCACACTTCACTAGGCTAGCAATACCACCTGTTTAAGGCTGTCACCCTTTGTACACAATTTAATTTTTCCTTGTCTTTTTTCTGCTATTATTTCGTCTAAAACAGTATTTCCCTCCCCTCATGCTCTGAAATAATGAACTCATTCTTTAGACTTTAGTTCAAATACCACCACCTTTAAGAATCCTTACGTAAACTTTGAGACCAGACTAAGTACCCAGCCATCTTCTGCCGTAGCACCTGCTGTGTTACTCTGTCATTACCACTATATTTAGCTACTCAGGAGCAAGGGCTGCATCTTGTTCATCACTGCATCCCTAGTGCATAGAACAGTACTTCTACAAGGGGGTCTTGGGAACATTTACAGAATTTATACTATAGATCTAAAAGAGAACCACAAATACTACCCTTTGTGCTCTGAATATTTGTATCTCTTTATTGGCTCTTTGGCCACATAGGTTTGTGAAACTATAAGCCTTCCCAAGATTGTTAGATGTCCAGCAATCTAATCCTTGACTCTTTTGTTATTGCATCTTCAGACTCTTCCCACACCGAAGTCTTTAGGATATTCTGTTTGAATCTTTTTGACTTTACTGATTTGTATTATCAAGATTCTCCTTTACTATATCTGCAGATGATGAGCAAAATAATACAATTTTTAGTGACCATTTATCATAGTGACTATTTGTTGGGTACTTTCCAATTGCCTGACACTGTACTGAGTAGTTTACACGTACTGTATTTAATTCTCTCCACAGGACTATGAGATAGATCTATCATTCCTATTTTGAAGTAAGGCATGGGTCATCTGGTTTGTAAGATAGGCTGTGTTTGGACCTATGTCTGATTCCAAAGCCTATTCTTTCCACAGAGGCAAACTACATCATTAATTTATTTTTTTCAACAAATACATTTTAGCTACCTCTTCTGTACAAGACACTATCATAGGCTCTTAGACACACATTGAAGAAATTCCACTAAAACTGTTATTTAGGGGCACCTGGGAGGCTCATTGGTTGAGCATCTGCCTTTGGGTCTGTCATGATCCCAGGGTCCTGGGATTGAGTCCTGTATTGGGCTCCCCACAGGGAGCCTGCTTCTCCCCCTGCCTCTCTGTGTGTCTCTCATGAATAAATAAATAAAATCTTTAAAAAAAAAAAACAATATTTAATTCAGCTGCACAAACTTTTGAGTTTATGCTATGTGCTAGATCTTTGGATAGATGTCCTGGATGTACAGATGGTGAAGCATTTACATGTAACTTCCTACAGAAGTCCTTCCTATAATCCCATGAACTGGGTTAGGCCCCCTTTTTAGGGTCTCTTTTTACACTTTCCTTTTCATTTACTGTATTTATTCTAATGTAATTTAATATATGTGTGATTTTTTTGTTTAATATCTTTCTCTAACTTGACTCCATGGGGGAACTCCATGTTGTCTTATTTACCTCAGCATAGCATCTGACACATTAAGTAGGCACTCAGAAAATACTTACTGAATGAATAAATGAAGAAAAGCAAATATCCTTTATCAGCTTTTATAAATGATGTTAAGAAAGAATCTCTAGAAGATATGAAGTGAAGGTAATAATATGCTCCAATTTAATACTAGGTCTTCATGCTAGGATCATTGAAATTGACTAGATTTAAAAACAGTTTTGTTTCTGTTCACTATATCATCTGAGTTATCAATTTCAGTTGATATTAAATGAGCAATTAACAAACTACGTGGAAAAAAACTACGTGAAAAATTGAAAAAATTGATTTTATGGTGTCTAATATTAACACCAGCTAGTTACCAGGATACATCCTCATGATAAGTGTTTTTCTCTAAAAATAAAGAAGCGCATTCTCGATCATTCCTTAGGTTCTGGTTTTCATTGCTTGACAATGACCAAGAAACTAAACATTATGTGACATGATTTGATTCTAACAACTAAGTTTAGTTAGGGGGAGCGGTGATTGTGTCTCTTTAGACCTTTTTAAATGCCTATTTAATAGTTTGCCTTCTTGTCAAAACCTGAGTCTATTTTAAATTCTTTTTATTTAAATTCATTTTTTTACCCATATTATATAGTGCTTTATTTAGATAAATCAGTAGTATGTGAAAATAAAAGGTTTTACAGTTTGTTTTACATGTTATGATCTTTCCATTTCTCTCTACTTTGACATCTGAGACATGAGACTCTGTACTTGGACAAATTTTATATTTTAGAAAAATCATTTTAATTTAACTTGTTTTTGGAGACTTACATGGTCATTTATTCCGGACATATTTTATGTGCCTTTTCCTACTTAACCTACATAGTACTTATATTTATTTTTACAACTGAACCCACATATATAGAACATTTTATTAGGAAGATGTAAACATTTTTTTAAAATTCTTTTAAAGAGATGTAACAATTGGCTACAAATTGAAATTAATCTCTAGTTTATGAAAAACATTTATTTTATTTTATTTATTTATTTTTTTTTATGAAAAACATTTATTAGCTTAAGTTTACCACTTTGGAATCTTTCACTTACTAAGAATTCGCATAATATAGATTTCAAGCTCAAGCATTCAATTAAAAACTTTCACTTTTGGGGATTTAAAAAGTGTTAAATGGGAGTCCTAGGTAGCTTAGTAGGTTGGGCATCTGTCTTCCATTCCAATCATGATCTAGGGTCCTGACATTGAGCCCTGAGTCCGTGCTCCCTGCTCAGTGGGGAGTCTGCTTCTCCCTCCCTCTGCCCCTGCCCTTTCCACTGCTTGTGTTCTCTAATAAAATCTTTTTAAAAAGTAAAAAATAAAAATTATTAAATGTTTAGGGTGCCTGGATAGCTGAGTTAGTTAAGCATCCAACTCTTGGTTTCAGCTCAGGGTCATGAGATTGAGCCTTATTTCATTGTCAGGCTCCATGCTCAGCAGGGAATCTGCCTGAGATTTTCTTTCTCCCTCTGCCCCTCCCTGATCTCTTTCCTTCTCTCCCTCCCTACCAACCTCCCTCCCTTTAAAATAAATACATCTTTTTTAAAAAGTATTAAATGTTCATTGTAGAAACTATGAACAAGATACAAACTTAAATAATCTCACTGAAGTTAACATTTTGCTGTGTTTTTTGTGTTTATGTTGTGTGTCTCTGGCTTATATTTTTATCCCCATTTTTTCATAAAAAAGGAAATACAGGCACAGAAAGAAAAGTAATTTGACTAAGATCACATAATTGTAAGTGGTGGGTTAGGGATTCAAACCTAAGTTAACTGGCTCCTGAGTTGTGGTCCTAGCCACTTTGCCTGACTGCCTCTTGTTGCCTTTTGTAGCATCTTATATAAATGTACTTTAGTCCTGTAGTTCTCAGATATTTCACTTTAATTTTTATTTATTTATTTATTTATTTTAGATATTTCGCTTTAAAAAGCAAAATATTTTAAGTAGTATTTTAAGTAGTCTTTGAGTTTTGGTAGGTTACCATGCTGTATGAAGTTCTGGAAATCTAAGAATGTCATATCTGACTTTTTTTTAATAGAAACACCATCATAAATGAATTCATATTCCTAACCAAGAGGGCTATATGGTACTTTGTTTTTAACTTGAAATACCAAAGTGCTGTTTAATCAAATAAGTGACCAAACATAGATTATGCAGTTAGAGTTGTATATACATCATGAATAAAGAATACTGATCAAACTGCTCATTATACTAAGTGATTTGGTTTGTTTAAAACGAATTAGAAGGTGACTGAGTGCCTTTATTATATTAATGGAATTAGGGCTTTCTATAATTATTGCTTTTTTTAAGATTTTATTCATTTATTCATGAGAAACAGAGAGAGAGAGAGAGAGAAGCAGAGACACAGGCAGAGGGAGAAGCAGGCTCCATGCAGGGAACCTGATGCAGGACTTGATCCCGGGACTCCAGGATCACGCCCTGAGTTAAAGGCAGACGCCCAACCGCTGAGCCACCCAGGGATCCCTCTATAATTATTTTTAAGGAAATTTTTAGAGAAACTTCAAGTAACTTGATGCATTTTTGAGTTACTGCTCTGGGGATTTATTTCCCTGCCATTTCTTTTCATTCCAAATTTCCCTCTGACAGGAATATGCATTAAGGGACCAGCCTTTCCTTTTTATGCTCTGCTAAAATATGATCTTTCCTTACAAGCAGCCATACAACTTGTGTCAGTTTGTGTTCCCAAGATAATAATGTGGGTATACACGTAGACATAACAATTTAAGGATATCTCATGATATAGGTATACCAGTTATTTAACATAAATCATTCGACATTTTATTTCTGCACATTACAGCTGACATTAAGTCCAGTTAGTTTTTATTACCGTGGAATGCATAGAACCAGTAAAAAAAAAAAGCATTTTTGGATTGGCCAAAAGCTTATGTCTGAGAAATGGATAATCTTTTGATTCAGGGCTGTCTAATAGAACTTTCCACATGATGAAAAAACTCTCTCTTAGAGCTATCTAATACAGTAGCTCTTGACCACATGTGGGTCTTGAGTACTTATGCTGTGGCTAGTGTGACTGAGAAACTGAAATTTTATTTTATGTAATTTTAATTAAGTTTCAGTAGCCTCATGTGACTAGTGACCACTTTAATGAACGTTGGCATTTTAATTGCCATTTTATAAAGTTCTAATATTAAATATTATAGACATTAGAGTAAAAAATAAAATATGTAACACACTATGCAGTGTAACCCATTGAAAATGGGATTTCTCGGGGTGCCTGGGTAACTCAGTTGGTTAAGTGTCTGCCTTCAGCTCAGGTCATGATTTCAGGTTCTGGGATCAAGCCCCACTTTGGGCTCCCTGAGCAAGGAGCCTGCGTCTCCCTCTCTCCCTGCTCCCCCACCCCCGCCCCACGCTTGCTCACTTCTCCTCTCTCTCAAATAAATAAATAAAATCTTTAAGAAAATGGGATTTCTCATTACTGTTAGATTTGCTGTCATGAGAAAATTTTTTTTTTCTCCTTTTGGAGAAGGCGGCTGCTTAAATATGCTCTCATTCCACCCAAAATAGCTAAGCCAACAATATAATTTTCTTTTGGAATGTAGTAATTGGAATTTAGTCAAGATAGATCTGATGGTGAATCTGCAGAGACTTGATTGAAACAGATGTACCTGGGTTGCACCTAAATCAATAGACACAATAATAGCTTGCTTTGGTTTTTGTTTCCCTAGTAATAAAATTTTATATATGTTTACAGTATAGAAATGTACATTTTAAAAATTGGAACTATTATTAGATTTTGGTTAAATAACGTTTATTAGCTCTTCTGTTAGAGACAAAAGCTTTTAAGAAACAAACAGTAATAATAGTCAAAACCCATTGAACCCAGTAGGTGATTGACAAATTGTTTTAATTAAAAGCTCTGTTGTTGGGATTTCATTTAAGTTATTTTAAATCACTTAGGAAAGTTATGTTCTCTCAGGCCTAATTTCAGTTTATCCAGATATTATGCTGGTTGTATAGTCATTTTTAAAACAATGTTAGGAAGAAAAGAAACATTTATGAGAAAGCTGAATTTTTTTTTTAATGATTAAAAGTCATTTTCTTGTATAAGAAGTATTGCCTATAAACTTCACTTCTTAAATTAGTGGATATACTTGGTGTATTAATATTTTTATAGCTCATGCATACATAGATTGTGTTAGAATATCTTACAAAGCTGTTTTGTTTCTTGATGGTACAAAATAAATGTGTGGTTGCCATGTGCAAGTGGTGATTGTAGAGTATGCACTGAGAATTTGTCAAATAAAAAGCAACAGCACTGTTTTTCCCTCACAATGCATTTGCCTGGAATTACAGCTTTCAAATGGTCAACTTATTTTAATGCTGTCAATAATTATTTCCATAATCATTGTAGTTTTGCCAAAACATTACAAAACCACAGTAATCATAGAAATTATAATGCTATCACTGTAATGGAAACTTTTCATTATGTAGGATAAAAATAAAACTTGATCATTTTAAACTTTTTTATTTCATTTTTACAAAATTCTGTGGGAGAGCTTTTCTTAGGAAAAACAAGGTATGTGGAAAATTTCAACTTGAGTTGCTTCACATAATCCACAGAGTAAGTGATGAAACAATACCAAAAAAGAAATGTATTTCTGTATTCCTCACTCATTAAGTCAGTAATGCTTTATTTTAAACAAAACCCTCACCTGTGTATAGACACTACGTGTGGAAAGTTCAGCATCAATAAATCTTGAAAAGAGATGTTTATAATGAAAACTCATTTACCCAGGGGTTAATGCCCTCTACAGAGTGTGCTATTAGAAGTGTGCCTGCAAAGAAGTGAATGGCAAGGATGGAAGTGGGGAGATAGGAGGACAGTCGTTACTGGCCTTGAATTGTCTTTGCTGAAAGCAGGATTCGATTTAGAGTATTTCATCAGGCTGGATGCCTCTAGCCCTGGAAAAGGAACATAAGTGTGAGGACATTAGCCTGGGAAAGGGCCGTGGTGAGCATCCTGTCTCGTCTCGTCTGTAGCTCGAGAGCAATGATTTAAACTTACACATGCCCTCTGATTTGAAACCTATGAATCGTAAAAATCTACAGGTTTTCAGGTTTAGTAAAATTAATACCCAGAAAATTATATTTTTACCTATGCCTTTTTTGTAAAATGTGCTTCATTCACATCAGATGCTTAATTTATTGAAAGACCATAAAGGAGGATTTTTACCTTTTCAAAAACCCATAAGGAATTGGGATCTGGACATCTTCAAGATTTTCCATAATTTTATGCTAGTCTGTCATATGGCATTTTCCTACAAGATTTAACTTAATTTGCTGCTCTTCACAGGCAAAAGTTATTAGCTGGACTTCAGGAGCAGGGTTACATTCCAATTTTCCCATTATTTCAACCAGCTCAGCACTGGCATAAACTGTAGACCTCAGTATTTCCAGTGCTGCATTTTGCTCAAATTAGACCTTCTAAACTTTACTGTTCTTTTGGATATGAACAGATTAGGACTGGTTGTTAAAATTAAAAAGAATCTCAACTTGAGCAATCAAACCAAATCATTCCAAGCCAATAGAGCTTGTGACTTAAAAAATGATAGTTGAATGGAACAGCAATTCCTATTTATCTTAACTGAAAAAAGCAGTAGGTTGTTTTAAAATTTTTAACAAGTCTATGAATTTAGTTGTCGGTTTTTAAAACACCACTGAAGTTTTTCTAATCAGGATTTGGTATATGGTACAATACCTAGAGAAATGAGTAGAGAGGCACCATTATTCTGCCTCACTATCTCCTGTATAGCTAACATCTTTAGTTCAAAGAATTTTAGTTCAAGGACAATGCAGTGTCACCAGATTTCCTGTGATTGTTTATTCTAAACAGTTGCATCAGACTATTATTGAGAGACTTAAAACTCAATCAAACTGATATTTTATTGTTCTTAAGATTACTCCACTGTCCATATTTTATTCTTGTCTTTTAAATATTTTGTTGGAGTAAGCATTATACTGACAAATACTATTTATGAGTGAAAAGACATAAGACCTAAGGAACAATAAAATATTTTTGAGATTTCTTACACTTAAGTTTATACCCGATTTCATGAATTTACAACTGAAATTCAAATGCTTTTTCCTTCTGGAAAATATCTTAATGAGATAAATAATACTAAGTGTCTCACTGAACCATCACGTAAACAATGTTTTATAGCTTTATATTTCATTTTATTCACAAACCAAATGGATTTGTCCCAGCAATTTACAATGAAAACTAAAAATTCCCTAAAGATTTTCATGAAGTCAAAAGATAAATTCTTTTATAGAAATGTCCCCATTTTCAAACTAATTTAAATGTGTTGGCTTCTATCAGTTTTTGTCCTGAATTTTATCTCTGAATTTCTAAGATGTACTTGTTTCATTTTAATGAGTGGCAGCATTTTGCATAGTGATTTCAGTAGTAAAGGATTTGCTATAGAAAATAGAGAATTTTGTGAGATGTGGTAGGATTTTAACTTTCAAGTTTCTTAGCAGTCACGAGTATCACAGAATACTTTTCTGTAGTTCAGACAGCCCTTTTTGTCAATTGTTTCCTCATTGAAAAGGGGATTTTTTTTTTAAAGCTGTAGTATTTGAAGGCAGTTTTCTGCTAGTGACAAGTATTAAGTGCAAAATGAACTCTTGCTATAGAACATTTAGTAGCTATGTAATTTTAGCACAATTTAGAAGAAAACAAAGTCTTACATTGGCTAATTCTTTGAAGATTCATTAATCTCCCAAATTACCCTGAGTATATATATGAAAGTTTAACACTTTTAGCTCTCACCTCAGAGGTCAAAGTGTACATATTGTGTCTGTGTATGAGTGTGTACACCTGTATGTGCATCTCTGTCAAAGAAATATACTGTCTAAAGACAGAACCCGGTCTTGCTTACTGCTGTGTTCCCAGTCCCCACAGTTAGACATGACACTCAGTAATCTTTGTTGAATGAATAAATGAGTGGAATCTTATCTCCATGAAAGAGGAATTGACTTTTAATTCAGGAAGTATGGTAGGGACGCCTGGGTGGCTTAGCGGTTGAGCGCCTGCCTTCGGCCCAGGGCATGATCCTGGAATCCCGGGATCGAGTTCTACGTCAGGCTCCCTGCATGGAGCCTGCTTCTCCCTCTGCCTGTGTCTCTGCCTCTCTCTCTCTCTCTCTCTCTCTCTCTCTGTCTCTCATGAATAAATAAATTAAATATTTTTAAAAAGGGGGGGTGAGAAGTATGGTAAATTCATATTTTGGTCTTTGTAAATCTTATAGTTATAGCTAAAATAGAGTTTTTCTTTTTTTAATAGAGTTTTTCTTAATAGTCCATGTTTTAGTGTAACTCTGATATATTTAGTTGTGAATTATTTATATTACACATATGAAGAAAAGATTATGGTAATTTTGTTAAAATATAACTTGTTTCTGTCAAGGAATATGTTTCTATAAAAAAAAAAAACTAATAGAGATTAGCTTTCTGTAACAGCACTTGAAATGTCTCTTCAATGATTTCCTGAGATTATTTTAGAATAGTGTCATTTACAAAAATATCAACCTTATAGAATATTATCTTTTATTTTAGGACTTCATGATTTTTTTTTTTTTTTGCACTGAAATGGTGAAAAGAACTAAGCAGACAAATATAGAATATAAATTCACTCATCATCCTTCTAACAAAGGATTAAGCCATTTCATCTTGGGACATTAAGGTTTCAAACAACATTTAAGCATCCATACTGTGAAAAGCAATAAGCTAGATGCCAGGTGTCTTGCTTTTAAAAATTATTTAATCTAGTAAGTAGATGAGGTAGATCTACACATAAAGTAGGGTAGGGGCACTTCTGTGGCCCAGTTGGTTAAGCATCTGCCTTTGGCTCAAGTCATGATCCCAGGGTTCAACATTGAGCCCCAAATCCATGTTCCCTGCTCAGTGAGGAGTCTGCTTCTTTTCCTTCTCCCTCTGTCTCTCCCTCCCACTCGTGCATGCATGCTCTCTCTCAAATAAATAAAATCTTAAAAAGGAAAAAGGTAGCAAGACACCTGGCTGGCTCAATGGTTGAGTGTCTGCCTTTGGCTCAGGGAGTGATCCCGGGTCCAGGGATCAAGTCCCTCATTGGGTTTCCTGCAGTGAGCCTGCTTCTCCCTCTGTGTCTCTGCTTCTCTCTGTGTGTCTCTCATGAATAAATAAATAAAACCTGTCTTTAAAAAAAAAAATGTAGGGTAAGTATGTAAATGACATAATTCAAGAATTTAATTCTGATAATACAGTGTTGCCATATATAGATTAGCAATGTTTAAAGAACCAAATATAACATTTAACTCACATTACTAAAACTACATGGACTATAATTTAATCTTTCTTTGGTGATAGATACCAAAGGAATTCCAGTATCCAGCCTCAGTACATATTATCATAATGTAAAATTATTATTGGATCAGAAAAGCATAAAACTGCCTGTTAATAAAGTTCTCTCTGGGTAAAGAGCTAAAAAGGATACTGTATAGCAAATGGAATCACCTCTAGCTAAGGAAGAGGTATGTTACCTTCTCTTAGGCACAGCATAGTTTTAGAAATTTACTTCATTTCCTTCTTTAGCATCTTCAAGTAGCCAACCCCTCTGTCTTATGAATAGCTCTGTATGAGGTCTAAGGTGAACCCTGGCTAAGTCATCATGTGGTCCATGGAGCAGCATTGCATCACATGGGAGCTTGTTAGAAATGTAGAATCATGAGCCCCTCTACAGATTAACTGAATCTGAATCTGCAGTTTCACAAGAGCCCAAGTGATATGTATAGCCACTAACATTTGAGAAGCACCTGCCCTCCCCTTTCTTACTTTGAATTTCTTTTAGTGGAAGAAAGTAAGGAGTATAAATGCATTGTATGCTGTGCCTGCTTTCGTGTGTATGTGTGTGTATACGCACATGCTTGGAGGAATAAGAGGTATTTGGTGTAAAGACCTCACTTTTCCCCACGAGACTACCTCCTGAACACCATGAAATATCATTAATTGCCTCCATTATAAGTTGATGTTCATGGCTATGCCAGACAGCATCTAAAGTACCTAGTCCCTTGGCCAAGATACTGTCTTCCCTTTCTGGAAGCTAATTACCCACCCAATAAAGAGCCTGTTAAGTTCAGTAAAAAAAAAAAAAAAAAAAAAGGATGAGTTTGTAAAACAAAATGGCATTTTGAAGGCAGCCACTGTACTGTAATGACATATCTTACAGGTATCCACTATATGCTGGGCACCATGCTAATTGCTGAAAGCATAAATGCAGTTATATTGGGACCTTGCCTTCAAAGGAACCAACAGCCTAAAAGAAGTCACATAGAATAAAATGGTACATGTAGGCACTTGCAGTCAGAAAGTCTGCACTAGGTCCCTACCACCCACTTCCTAACTGTGTATCCTTAGGGCAGTTACCAGCTTCTCTGAGCCTCAGTATTGTCCTCCATAAAATGGGATTGATAAAATTGTCTTTCTCACAATGTAATTAAGAGAATAAAATGAGATAATACATGTGAAATAGTATACTTTGTGGCATCTAATAAGCATTCAGCACATCTTACATAAATATTTGCATAAGTAAAGACAAGTATAATTTGAGAAACACGGAAATAGAGGTGTGCATGATATTCTTTGGCAATCTCAGAAAGAGGAGCCCTAAATTAGAAAGAAAGGTTGTGGAGGGCTTCCCAGATTATGTGATTAGTTGAATTTGAAGGGTTAGTCAAGTCTGCCAGGCAGAGCAAAGTTCAAGTACCCAAGTCCAGAGTTGGGGAAGTTTTTATCTGAGTAATAGCAAGTAGTGCAGGGCACCTGGGTGGCTCAGGGGGTTAAGCATGTGCCTTCCACTCAGGTCATTATCCTAGGGTCCTGGGATCTAGCCCTGCAGTGTGCCCTCTGCTCAGCGGGGAGTCTGTTTCTCCCTTTCCCCTCACCCCCATGCGTGTGTGTGTGTGTGTGTGTGTGTGTGTGTATGCGCACATGCATTCTCTCTCTCTCTCTCTCTCTGAAGTAAAATCTTCAAGAGAAACCCCCCAAAATAGCAAGTATTCTAATGGGACCAATATGTAAAAAGATGGGCTGTAGAAAAAGTAACTCAAATGTTAGCTGAGGCCATGTCGTGGAGGGTTATATATTGATTTCCAGGGTGTTTGTATTTTGACAAAGCAGTGAAGGACTACTGAAGATTTTTTTAGGCAGGGCCTAGGTGGAAGCGGGATGGAAAAGAAGGTAGAGACTCTGACATGTCTTCCCCTTTGCCCCCTTTCTCCTAAACTCCAAATCTTAATTGCTAGCTACCTGTCATGTCCAGACCTCAACATATTCAAAAACCAAGATCCTTCCCTTCCAATCTGTTCCTCTGCCTGTATTCCCTATCCTGAAAAGATCAGTAGCATTGGCATTCATGGAGGTCTTCCAGCTGAAAATCAGGCATCATCCCAGAATCATTTTTTAGTAACTCTTTCCTCCAGCTCCCTAGTCCTCTCTCTCTCCCCTCTTCTCACCCTCTCCCCACCAACATGGCACTTTCTGCCTCTTAAATCCTGAACCTGTCCTTTCTTCTCACTCATCACTGCTATAGCCTCCTCACTTCCCATCAAAAAAATCCTCTTGAAACAAATTTGTCTTTATTAGCCACCTGCCCCCCATAGCTTTCAGGTCACTACCTACATACTTACAGATTACACCCTTCATACACATTTCCAATTTTACTTATAAATCCCACTAAAAGGTCCTTTTGTCATCTCATTGTTACTTAATAATTTTTAGAAACAACTAGACTATGACTAATCATGTTTAGTTTTATTGAGTGGAATTGCAGAGACTCCTTGTTAGGACCTTAGCTTAGAAGATTTCTTTCTGAGTGCATCACCACCACCCATTAGTCATTAATTATATGAACCAGCTGGATAGGAGAATAAGTGGTTTCTTGAAATGAACTGCTGTTATGCAGAGAAGGATGAAAAGGATGCCCTTTGGAGCCATGCTCCAAAGAGCGTGGTTCAGGCTCTCGGACCATGCTGCGCTGTTATTTCCTAGACTTTGGATGCAGTTTTTACGTTTGGAAGGAGATTTCAAAAACAGTGACAAATTTCTGCAGTTTCTCTTCTTGTTGTCATAGAATGGCTGATATGGTGAAGCATATTTGGCTGGTTTCCCAGATCAGTGCCTGTGTTCCTCAGAGCTAAATAATAACTTTAAATTGTAATGTAGTTTATTTACTCAGCCACTAGACTGTTGGTCTTCATAGCTGAGCAATCTGGTATCTTGTGAGTATTTTGTTTAAGAAAACATGCTGTAAATGTAGAAAGGGACTAGATAAGTTATTTCGGGGCAAACAGAGTTCATCTATTTTCTAAAGGAACTCAAACTATCTAATATTTTTACAGCTGTTTCAAAAATATCTATTTAGTTTACGGATTAGGAACTTCTGAAAATTCCATGTGAGCTCAAAACCTACAAATACACCTATGGAAAAAATAAAAGGACACTTTAACATTTTTTGCATTTTGTTATTTCCTATTCATTTTCTCCACTTGTTATGATTGAATATTGCCCTAAAAAACGTGTTGTTGTTTTTTTTAGTTTACTACTGGAAGTAACTTTCAGATATGATTAATCCTATAAATGCATGAATGAGGAAAAGGCCAGTTTGTATATAATTAAAATAGCAAAGGCTAGTGTTTTACATTTATTTTGTATATGTATCATAGTGAAAAATGTAGCATGATAAAATAATATAAATAGGGGGACACCTGGGTGGCTCAGCCGTTGAGCATATGCCTTTGGCTCAGGTCATGATCCTGGGGTCCTGGGATTGAGTCCTGCATTGGGCTTCCCACGGGGAGTCTGCTTCTCCCTCTGCCTGTGTCTCTGCCTCTCTCTCTCTCTGTGTCTCTCATGAATAAATAAATAAAATCTTTGAAAAATATATATATAATATAAATAGAGAAATTACTCATTCAAAAATCATCTTGATTAGGTAAATCCATATACCTTATATGCATTTTTAAAGATCATAACCGTCCTTTCTGTGAAAAGGTCTTTAAGAAAGTATATTTAAATTTCAATAGAAATTGAATTCAAGTTTTTAAGTTGATTCATGCATAGGCACAGACAGCCTACATTTATGTTCTTAAAAGAGTTTGGGAATTGTTGCTTCATGATGATTTGGCTTTAGTGTTTTTCACCAACAATCTAACATTTGTAGATAATTTCTCAAACAGTTACTTTCATTTTATTTTGTTTTAAGATTTTATTTTATTTACTCATGAAAGACAGAGAGAGGCAGAGACACAGGCAGAGGGAGAAGCAGGCTCCATGCAGGGAGCCTGATGTGGGACTCGATCCCGGGACTCCAGGATCACGTCCTGGGCCAAAGGCAGATGCTAAACCACTGAGCCATCCAGGGATTCCTGTTACTTTCATTTTAAATTGAAAAATAAGCCTTCTTTCATCAGGCAGGAGAAAATGATGATTCATAAATAAATGTTGATTTTGTCTTTCAGACCTGAAGATTATCGACTCTAGGAGAATGAAAATGGCGGGAAATAGCCATGTGGTGACTGGAGCTTCTTAATGAGTCTCTCCCAAGCTACAAGCAGAGTGAGACATCCACTGCATTTTGACAAGGAACTTGTCATGGACACTGAAAGCTTGTGGACAAAGGTCAGGAGGGGATACTCCTTCAATAGGAAATTGCAATAAAATACATTATTTTATATGATTATTTTATTATGTAGTCCAATTTGAGTGTTGTAAGTGATGAAAGAATAAAATTGCTTTCTTGTTTAACTGTTCGATTTGTCATTTAACGAAAAAACAAACCCTAGGTAACACTGCAATTAAGTTGCCAACATGTGCATATCCCACATAGATTCCCTCAGGTTCCTCAATCAGTATTCTGGCCCCTGGGCAAACAAGCCCTATCTTCACTTTTCCTTTCAATGATTATTTTATTAACCTCCCATCCTACATTCATCCTTCCAGCTCAGAAGGGTAAAGTTTGCCCTGAGGTATTTACAAAGTACAGTCCCCTTTTTGCCATCTAGCCTCTTGGTCTCCATGACACCAAAATAATGTCTGCTCCCCAGAAATCTCACCGCCCTGCCTGTGGTGCCATTTGCAGATCCTTGCACTATGTCTTCATGTCTTCTCCCATTGGCTCCTAATCACTTTTTTGCTGGGGACTTAAATTGAACTACTGAGATAAATATCCCTAGCAGAATCTCTTCTTTAGAAATTAAGATGCTGAGCCATCATATTTGGACATTTTTGTGGAAGTTTGTTTTTCTTATCTTGCCGGAGCCATTCAAGGAGTGGGTTTCAGACCACCTTTCCCATTCATTCAGCAAACCTGTATTTGTCAGGCAGTGCCAGGTGTTGGGAATACAGAAATCACATGTGTCTTCCCCAGCACCTCTTGCCGCACCAAAGAGTATACAGTCTTCTGCCGAGTGGAAAGGAGCTGTAGACGGACATGTGAATAAGGGCACTTGGGAGCAGCCTGGGTGGCTCAGCGGTTTAGCACCCTCTTTGGCCCAGGGCGTGATCCTAGAGACCTGGGATCAAGTCCCATGTCGGGCTCCCTGCATGGAGCCTGCTTCTCTCACTGCCTGTGTCTCTGCATTTCTCTCTGTCTCTCTGGGTCTCTCGTGAATGAATAAATAAAATCTTTAAAAAAAAAATTAGTGCACTTGGGGGTCAGACGTGGATATGAACTGTGTATGAGCTGTGATGTAAGTATGTGTAGGGGAGGACGGTAACTAAAATTAAAGATGAAGTATCTCTAGTAAGCATCTGCCAAAGTACCAAACACAACAGCTTTATATAAATTCACTTAATCCATACAGCAACCCTATAATGTACATAATGTAATCCTCCCTGTTAAAAACAGATGCTGAAGTAGCAGTGAGGTACCTGACCAGGGTCACAGAACTGAACTGCTGAGTGGTCCTCAGGATTTGAGTCCAGGCAGCCTGGTCCAAAGGCCCATGGACTTGGCCACTGCTAGCTGGAGAAGTGAGTGTTTATGTTGATGTATCACAAATTCTTTTTTTTTTTAATTTTATTTATTTATTCATGAGAGACACAGCGAGAGAGAGAGAGAGAGAAGCAGAGACATAGGCTGAGGGAGAAGCAGGCTCCCTGCAAGAAGCCTGATGTGAAACTCGATCCTGGATCCTAGGATCACGCCCTGGGCCAAATGCTCAACTGCTGAGCCACCCAGGCGTTCCTCACAAATTCTATAATACAGCAAGCATACCCTGATGGTTCCACAGCTACCATTCACAAGGAAGCGGCAGTTATATTTTAAACTTGGACCAAAAGGAAGATCCACCCCTACCCCTTCCCTGTGATGTGGTGACTGTAGGTGTGAGTCAATACGAAATAAGCCTCCAGCTCCTGCTGCAGTAGCTTTAATAGAGACGAAATTTGGTGCATCCTGAACACCTAAAACAATGCCTGGCACCTATTTCTTGGTTGAGAAAGGCTCACTGAAGAAAGCCCTGGTTCCTAACAAAACTGCAAGAATTAAAGAAATGAGATCATAGCAACAT